>NC_064816.1:124012423-124095788 GCF_023721935.1 Panthera uncia
TCAATGGATTAATGGAGAAAGAAGATGTGGTATATATATATATATATATATATATATATATATATATACACACACATACGATGGAGTATTACTCAGCAATCAAAAAGAATGAAATCCTGCCATTTGCAACTATGTGGATGAAACTGGAAGGTATTATGCTAAGTGAAATTAATGAGTCAGAGAAAGACAAAAATCATATGACTTGACTCATATGAAGACTTTAAGAGACAAAACAGATGAACATAAGGGAAACAAAAATAATATAAAAACAGGGAGGGGGACAAAACATAAGAGACTCATAAATATGGAGAACAAACTGAGGGTTGCTGGAGGGGTTGTGGGAGGGGGGATGGGCTAAATGGGGAAGGGGCACTAAGGAATCTACTTCTGAAATCATTGTTGCACTATATTCTAACTAATTTGGATGTAAAGTTAAAAAAATAAAAAATAAAACAAGTTAAAATTTAAAAAAGTGAAATAAATTTTAATTAGGGGTGTTTATCTTAGATTTACTTATATGATTAATGATGCATCCATTAATTAAAGTCCTAATGGATTTCTTTACAAGAGAACAATTCTAGAGTTAAAAATTTTTTATCTATATCATCATGAGAGCACCTGGGTGGCTCAGTCAGTTAAGCGACAGACTTCTGCTCATGTGGTAATCTCACAGTTTGTGAGTTCAAGCCCTGCATCGGGCACTCTGCTGTCAATACAGAGCCTGCTTTGGATCCTCTGCCCCCCTTTTTCTCCCCCTCCCCTCCTCTCTCTCTCAAAAATAAACATTCAAAAAAATTTTAAATGCATGTATACATATATATGATATATATATAAACATTAAAAAAATTTTAAATGTATGTATATATCATATATATCATCAAGAATTTTGAAACAATAGTTATGAAACCTATTATTCCAGATAATTAGATACTTAGGGTAAACAAAGGATAAATTAGTCCACAAAATATTTTTGGAGAATTGGCTATTTGAAAATAATCATACTTGACCCTTACCTTATAACAAACATGAAAATAAAACCAGGAAGCATTAAAAGATTAATTATAGAACATTAGATTATGAAAACAAGAAAAAGTCAGCATTCTTAATATTAAAAACTGTATAATATGCATAAATTTTATGTAATTTATATAAATATATAAAAATAAAAATTGTATTATCACAAATGAAAATCAGAAAATAACAAAGCTTTCTACATACAAAAAACTGGAGATGATACATATAACAAAACCACAAAAAATGTTTCTCTTCTATCCACATAAGGAAAAACTAAAATAGGAAAACTTTATTATCCTGATGGATAATAAATAAATGAATAAATAAATAAAGCCCATAATCATATGAGGCTTTAAAAGCAGCAGAAGGCAGAAGAGTTAGAGAGAGGGGGCAGAAGAAGAGACAAGAGAGATGAAACACAAAGAGTGTTAACAGACAATAGAGACATAAGAACTCAAACTGCTTTTGCTAGTTTTGAAGGTGGAGGAAGAGGCTCCAGTCAAAAATTTGAGTGCCCTCTAAAAGCTGAAAGCCAATAGCCAGCAAGTTTTCCAGGACTTCAGTACTGTAACTACATGGAACTAAATTCTTCTAACAACCTGAATGAACTTAGAATTGAATTCCTTCCCAGAGGCACCAGAGAGAAACAGAGCCATTCTAATACCTTGATGTAAGCCTGGTGAAACCAGGAACAGAGATCGAGTGGAGTCACAGTGTCCAGACTTCTGGCCTACAGAACTCTACGATAATAAATAGGTATTGTTTTATGCCTCTGGATTTTTGGTGATTTGTTATAGCAGCCATAACAAATGAAAAGATATGAAAAAATTTTCTCATGATGATTTGTCAGAGATTAAACAATCATTGCTGGAAGACAGGTAGCTATGTTTAATAATGACAAAATATAAATTATTTCAGATTTTTACAAAAACCAACATGTTAATATGTATACAGAGCTTTAAAGATGTCCATACTCTGAGGAACCTCCATAGTGTCTTCACAGTGGCTGCCCCAGTTTGTATTCCCACCAGCAGTGCACAAGGATTCATTTTTCTCCACATTCTCACCAACACTTGCTGTTTCTTGAGTTTTTGATTTTAGCCATTCTTACAGGTGTGAGGTGATATCTCATTGCAGTTTTGATTTGCATGTCCCTAATTATGAGTGTTGTTGAGCATCTTTTCATGTGTCTGTTGGCCATCTGTAGGTCTTCTTTGAAAAAATGTTCATGACTTCTGTTCATTTTTTAATTGGATTATTTGGATTTTTTTTGGTGTTTAGTTGTCTAAGTTCTTTATATGTTTTGGTTACTAACCCTTATTGGATATGTAATTTGCAAATATCTTCTCCCATTCAAGTAGGTTGTCTTCTAGTTTGTGTTGTTTCCTTTGCTGTGTAGCAGCTTTTTATTTTTGTACACTCTCAATCGTTTATTTTTGCTTTTGTTTCCTTTGTCTCAGGAAACATATCTATAGAAAGATGTTGCTATGACCAGTGTGAGAGAAATGACTGCCTGTGCTCTCCTAGGATTTTTATGGTTTCGGGTCTCACATATAGGTCCTTAATTCATTTTGAATTTATTCTTGTGTATGGTGTAAGAAAGTGGTCCAGTTTCATTCTTTTGCATGTAGCTGTCCTGTTTTCCCAACACCATTTGTTGAAGAGACTGTCTTTTTCACATTGCATATCCTTGCATCCTTTGTTGAAGATTAATTGACCATACAATTAATGGTCGATTAAATAATGACCAAACAATTAAATTAGTTTATTTCTGGGCTTTCTATTTTTTCTGTTGATCTATGTGTCTATTCTTGTGCCAGCACCATACTGTTTTGATTACTTTAGTTTTATGATATAACTTGAAGTCTGGAAATGTGATGCCTACAGTTTTGTTTTTCTCTTTCAAGATTGCTTTGGCTCACCAAAGTCTTTTGTGGTTCCATACACATTTTAGGATTGTTTTATTTCTGTGAAAAATGCAATTGACATTTTGGTAGGGATTGCATTAACTGTGTAATTTACTTTGGGTAGTATAGACAGTAAAAAAAAAAATTAAGTTTTATTTATTTATTTTGAGAGAGAGACAGAGGATGAGCAGATGAGGGGCAGAGAGAGGGAGAGAGACAATCCCAAGCGGGCTCCATGCTTTCAGCAGAGCTTGAACTCGTGAACTGTGAGATCATGACCTGAGCCAAAGTCAGGAGTCAGATTCTTAACTTACTGTGCCACCCAGGTGCCCTGGGTAGTATAGACATTTTAACAATACTTGTTCTTATAATCCCTGAGCATGGAGAGTCTTTCCATTTCTTTGTGTCATCTTCAATTTCTCTCATAAGTGTTTTATAGTTTTCAGAGTATAGACATTTCACCTCCTTGGTTAAGTTTATTCCTAATTTGTTTTTGTTTTTTGTTTTTGTTTTTGTTTTTTTGGTGAAATTGTGAATGGGATTGTTTTCTTAATTTCTCTTTCTGCTGCTTTATTTTTAGTGTATAGAAATGCAACAGATATCTCTACATTGATTTTTGTATCCTGTGACTTTACTGAATTCATTTATCAGTTCTAGTAGTTTTTTGGTGAGGTCTTTAGAGTTTTCTATATATAGTTTCATATCATCTGCAAACAGTGAAAGTTTTACTTCTTCCTTACCAATTTGGATGCCTTTTATTCCTATTTATTGTATGCTTTCTGTGGCTAGGACTTCCAGTATTATGTTGAATAAAAGGGGTGAGAGTGGAAATCCTTGTCTTGTTCCTGACCTCAGAGGAAAAGCTCTCAGTTCTTTCCATTGAGGATGATGTTAGCTTTGGGTTTTTCATTGAAGGCCTTTATTATGTTGAGGTATATTGCCTCTAAACCTACTATGGGAAGGTTTTTATCATGATTGGATGTTGGACTTTGTCAGATGCTTTTTCTACATCTACTGAGGTGATCGTATTTTTTTTTTCCTTTCTTTTATTGATCTGATGTATCACACTGATTGATTTGCAAATATTGAACCACCCTTGCATCCCAGGAAGAAATCCCACTTGATTGTGGTGAATGATTTTTTTTAATGTATTACTGGATTTAGTTTACAAGTATTTTGTAAATATATTGGCCTGTAGTTCTCTTTTTTGTGTGTCTTTATCTGGTTTTGGGATCAGGGTAATTCTGGCCTCATAATATGAATTTGAAAGTTTCCTTCTTCCTCTGTTTTTTGGAAAAGTTTGAGAAGAATAGGTACTAACTCTTCCTTAACTGTTTAGTAGAAATCACCTGCAAAGCCATTACTCACAAATATTGTTAAAATGTCTATACTGCCTGGGCCACCTACGTGACACAGTAAGTCCTGGACTTTGTTGGGAGCTTTTTCATTACTGATTCAGTTTCTTTGCTGAAAATTTGTCTGTTCAAGCTTTCTGTTTTTTCTTGCTTCAGCATTGGTAGATTTTGTGTTTCTAGGAACCTATTTCTTCCAGGTTGTCCAATTTGTCCAATTTGTTGGCATAATTTTTCATAATATTCTGTTACAGTCATTTGTATTTCTGTGGTGTAAGTTGTTATATCTCCTTTTTCATTTGTGATTTTGTTTTTGATCATTCTGAATAGGTATTTTTCAATTTTGTTGATCTTTTCAAGGAACCAGCTTCTGGTTTCACTGATCTGTTCTATTGTTTTTTATAGTTTCTGTATCATCTATTTCTGCTCTAATCTTTATTCTTTCCTTTCTTCTGCTGGTTCAGAGTTTTGTTTGTTCTTCTTTTTCTACTTCCTTTAGGTGTAAGGTTAAGTTGTTTATTTGAGATTTTTCTTGCTTCTCGGTATTGGCCTGTATTGCTATCCACTTCCCTCTTAGAGCCAATTTACTGCATCCCAAAGATTTTGGCTATTGTATTTTCATTTTCATTTCTTTCCTTGTGATTTTTTTATTTTTTTTGAACAGTTGGTTGATCCATTCATTGTTTAGTGACATGTTATTTAACCTCCATGTACATGTACTCTTTCCCAGTTTTTTCTTGTGGTTGATTTCTAGTTTCCTACCAATGTGGTCAGAAAAGATGCATGGTATGACTTTGATGTTTTTCAATTTGTTGACACTTGTTTTGCAGCCAGATATGTGATCTGTTGTGGCGACTGTCGCATGTGCACTTGAAAAGAATGTGTGTTCTTCTGTTTTAGCATGGAATATTCTGAATATATCTGTTAAATATATCTGGTGTAGTATGTCATTCAAACTCACTCTTTCCTCATTGACTTTCTCTTTTGATGATCTATCCATTGATATAAATGGGATATTAAAGTCCCCTACTATTATTGTATTATTATTGATTAGTTCCTTTATATTTCTTATTAACTGTTTTATGTATTTGGATGCTTCCATGTTGGATGCATAAATACTTACAATCGTTATATTGTCTTGTTGGCTTGTCCCTTTTATGAATATACATTGTCCTTCTTTATCTCTTGTTATGCTCTTTTGTTTTAAGACCATGTTTTCTGATACAAATATTGCAACCCCGGCTCTCTGTTAACATGCAAGTTATCATTTGCATGATAAATGTTTCTCCATTCCCTCATTTTTGATATGCATATGTCTTTAGGTATGAAATATGACTCTTGTAGGCAGCATATACATGGGTCTTATTTTTTGATCCATTGTGTTACCCTATGCCTTTTGATTGGGGCCTGTATTCCATTTACATTCAAAGTAATTGTCAATAGTTGTGTATTTATTGTCATTCTGTCATTTGTTTTGTGGTTGTTTTTGTAGTCCACTCTGATCCTTTCTTCTCTTACTCTCTTTCATGATTTGCTGATTTTATTTAGTGATATATTTGGATTCCTTTCTCTTTATTTTTTACATATCTATTACTGGCTTTTGATTTGTGGTTACTATTAGGGTTGTATGTAACATCTTTTCCATGTAGCAGTCTATATCAAGTTGATGCTTGCTTAAGTTTGAACCCATTCTTTACTCCTTTCCCCCACAATGTTTTAGGTATATGGTATCATACTTTATATCCTTTTATTTTGTGAATTCCTTGACTGCTTTTTTACAGATATTCTTATTTTTTTTTTTACTTCTTTTGTGTTTACTACTCTTCTTACAATTACTTATGGTCTTTCCTCTCACTCAAAGAGTCCCCTTTAACATTTCTATAGGTCTGCTATAGTGGTCATTAACTCCTTTAGCTGTTTGAGAAATTCTTTATCTCTCTGTCTATTCTGAATGATTGCCTTCCTGTATAGAGTATTCTTAGTTGTATTTTTTTTTCCTTTCAGCACTTTTAATATATCATGCCACTCCCTTCTGGCCAGTTTCTGCTGAAAAAATTGCCGATAGATAGCCTTATGGGGTTTCCTTTGTACATAATTATCTTTACTCTTGCTGCTTTAAATTTTTTTCTTTATCACTACTTTTTGCCATTTTAATTACTATGTGTCTTTCTGTAGACCTGGTTGGGTTGATTTTGTTGAGGGTTCTCTGTGCCCCCTGGATCTGGTTATCTGTTTCCTTCCCCAGATTTAGGAAGTTTAGCTATTATTTCTTCAAATAAATTTTCTGCCCCCTTTTTCTCTCTTCTTCTTTTAAGATTCCTATAATGTGAATGTTATTACACTTGTTGAAGTCACTGAGTTCCCCAAGTCAGTTTTCATTCTGCATCAATTTTTTTTTCTCTCAACCTGCCCAGCTTGATTACTTTCCATTAGTCTGTCCTCCATGTTTCTAATTTGGCTCTCTGCTTCCTCTGTCCTGCTGTTTATTCCATCTATTGTATTTTTAATTTAATCTCTGATTCATTCTTTTTTATCTCTTTGTTATGGGTCTCACTGATGTCCTCCACTCTTTTTAAACAATTTTTTTCTGATGTTTATTTATATTAGAGAGAGAGAGAGCTGGGGAGGGGCAGAGAGAGATGGAGACAGAATCTAAAGCAGGCTCCAGGCTCTAAGCTGTCAGCATAGAGCCTGACACGGGGGGCTTGAACTCATGAGCCATGAGATCATGACCTGAGCCAAGTTGGACACAACCAACTGAGCCACCCAGGTGCCCCCTCAACTCTTATCTCAACTCTGTTGAGTATCTTTGTGAACATTACTTTAAATTCTTTATCAGGCATATTACTTACATCTGTTTCACTTAGGTCTCTTGCTGTAGTTTTGTCCTGTCTTTTTATTTGGGACATATTCCTCTGTCTCCTCATTTTGTGTTACCTCTGGGTCTGTTTCTATATGTTAGAGGAAATTCAGCTATGACTCATGCTCTTGAGAGTAACAGCCCTATGAAGAAGTCCTGTGGTGCCCTGTAGTACAGTGTCCCCTCTTCACCAGAACCTAGTGCTTCAGGCAGTGTCTCCTATGTGTGTTGCATGCTCCCTGCTGTTGTGTTCTGGCTGCCTTTTCCTTCAGTCTACTTGTCTACTTGTCTGCACAAGCTCTCTTTGCCTATTGTGGGCAGTATTTGGTCCCTGCATGGGGTTGGGCACACAGTTTAGATAGGTGTGCAGGCCTGCTTATGAAATGAGACCTGCTCATGCTGCCTCTGGGACTGATCTATTCTGTGTGGATCCATAAAGCACACATGGGTGATGAGTGCAATTTTAACAAGGTACACTTCAGGCTTCCACAGGGCTGCGTTCGCTGCCACCACCACTGAGACCAAGGCCCTGAAAAATGCACTGGTCAGGAGACATGGTGTTGGCATGGTTTGCACTAGTCTTTTGGGGGAGGGGATCTGCAGCACCATGAATGAGACAAATGTAACTGGGGAAGGTGGATCTGCCAAACTGCAAGGTGGTTGAGCCCAGTGTATGCAAATTCGGTAGTGAATCGTGACCCCGCTGGTTCCTTAAAGTGGCCATGTGTTTATGCTTGGGGTTGGGAGAGGTAGATGGCACCTAATGGCTCCTTTATTCCTAGAGAAGACCCTCCAATGAAACCCGCCCCTCTGGGACATGCTTTGAGATGAGTAAGTAACTGGCCCTCTAGTATCCCCCAGAATTTTTCAAACTGCTGCTTGTATAGTGTATCACCAGGGGCTGTTTATGGCATTTTTTAAGGGCAGGGACTCAGCTTCCTATTGCCCTCTGGGCTCTCTCAGAGCTGAGCCCACTGATTTTTTTTTTTTTTTTTAATTTCTGGCGTTAAGTCCTGCTGCTTATAAGGACTCACAAAATTCAGCCCCTCCCGCTTTGAAAACCAAATCTTCCCTGGATGGCGTCCCCAGAGTTATAGTCTGTTTCTCTCCTTTCTCTGTGCTAATGGCTCCCTCCCTTCACAGATAGCCATGGTCTGTTTAACTGCCCACTGTGTCTCTGTCCTTCCTACCCTCTTCAATGTGGTCTCTTCTCTACCTTTAGTTGTGGAGTTTGTTCTGCCAGTCTTTGGGTCGTTTTCTGGGTTATTCATCTGGTTGTATCATGGGATGAGGTAAGCTTAGGGTCCTCTTCACCATCTTTTCAGCCTCTACTAAAGTAATTTTTTTTTAATTGGAAAACAAAGTAATAGTATGCCAAAATTAACATCAAACATACCTGTTATATTAGTGATGGTAAAACACCAAACAAGACAGCATTCTCTTTGGGATAGATAAATCTAAATTAACGTATTTCATAAACTTAAAAAGATATACTCCAAACCCACAAATGTACAACACTAAGAGTAAACCCTAAGGTAAACTGTGGACATTAGGTGATTATGATATGTCAGTGTAAGTTCATACTTGGTAAAAAATTTACCATTTTAGAGACTGATGTTAGTAATTAGGGAGGTTTTACATGTGTAGGGGCAGGGCGCATATGGGAAATCTCTATGCTTTCCTTTTAATATTGTTGTAACCATAAAACTGCTCTAAAATAGTTTTCAAAAATAGTAAAAAAAAAGAGACTACAGAAATATAATGATACATATAGACCAAAACAGAGCAGTTCCCCATATTTAGGGATATTTAGCCCAGAAAGTACTGAATAAGAACATTCTGAAATACTTCTGTTCACCATACATTTCTAATGGTCTTGAATATCTATACATGGAGTGCCATAATTGCAACATTCATAAAGTAGAAATTTTAAGAGATAAAAGGAGAAATCAATAAGAAAACACAGTAAGAGACATAATGCATCTTTATCAATGCATTAAAATATCAAGTGGACAGAAATAAATAATGCTATAGTCGGCATAGAATAGATACAGATGAACAAACACATGCATATTGTTCCCTGAAATGGAGAATGTAATTTTTCTTAAGTTCCCAGGGTACAATCACAAAGAAAATAAAACGATATATTAGAAGCCCAAAGTCAATAAAGGTTTTACAAAAGATTGCAATGCAATAAAACTAAAAATTAATGACAAGATAAAAAACATAGCATCTACTGAAAGAGTCTTGAAAAAGTCACTCACGTAATTTGTTAGCAAAAGAAGAGTAGAAATCAGAACTTTAAAGTGATTGAACATAATGATGAAAACACTGTATAACACATGGAATATAGTTAACACTGTGCTCAGAGAAAATTTTATAACTACCTAAATAAATAAAAAGAGAGTGAAAACAAATGAACATTAAACACAAGCCCCCAAAAACAAAATAAATCAAAGAAAAAAATAGGAGAAAATAATAACAATAAAACCACAAATTAATCATTTAGTAGAAAAGAACATGAAGTGTCTGAGAGAATATGAGAGAAGTCCTGCATTCCCCGGGCACATCGCTGGCTCTGTTGGTGGAGTGTGTGACTCTTGATCTCAGGCTTGTGAGTTTGGGCCTCATGTTGGGTGTAGGGATTACTTAACAATAAAATCTTAACAAAAAAACAAAAAAAGTCCTGCATTCTTTCATATGGTTTCTTGACAAATCATTTTACCACTGTTATTGTCTACTTTTGCCTAAAACTTTGTTCAATGTAAAATTTTATTCACTGGAGACACTTCCCTCACTTTCCCTTGTCATAACATACACATGCAGTTCTCTGTTCAGATCAGCCTTTTCCATGGCAATAGTGATTGCTTAAGTAGTGTGATTTGAAAGGTGCCAATTTGGCTTCTGACCCCAAACTTATTTATTGGCTAAATTCTACTTTTAGTAATTTATTCCACTGGGTGACAGCAGTGCATGCTTGAGAGATCATGTGGAAAGATGGTAAGGCATTAAAATGAAGAAATCAGGAAATGAAAGAATTTCAGTTGCTTGACAAAATCTACTCTCCAATGCTGCTAATTGATCAGACCCACATACATCTGTTAAAAAATAATTGGCTCACATATCCATTTTGAAGAAACTAGATAGAAAACTAGTCCTGAATTCCCAATCCTTATCACCTTCAATCTAGTTAGTCAAATCGTTAAATCTCATCTGTTTAGAATTTTAGGAAAATAGAAGCTGCATTTACCTATAATTAAATGTTTTCGTATTATCTCTTGCCGGAACAGACCTGGCAACACTCTGGGAGGAGTCATTTGAATATTAAATCTTCTAACTTCCTCAGAAGGTAGCCTTGCTTTGTTTTTTTTGGTAACAATTTTTTTCTCACATTTTTACTGAAAAGTATAACAGCTAAAGCCTCAGAAAATATCATTCATGTATGGGAGGGTGTTTATAGAGGAACAGAACTCTTAGCTTATTATATAATTTGTCTTGAAGGATTAATTAGAGGTTTTGTAAATTGAAGAAGCAAAATCTATTATTGCTTTACAAATTTTATTTATAAAAATAATGCAGTTTTGTTCCCACAATTCTAGCCATTACTAACAGATTTAAGGATGAATGATTCCATCTTGAAAATATTCATGTGTTTATAAAATCCCTCATCTAGGCTGCTAACTTAATAATTTAGATTATCTGAAATATGTTATTGTGTTAATACCGAATAAAAAGAAACTGGCATTTGTTTCTGTTTTTGATGCAACCAAAGTAAATATTACATAGAGTAAAAAGTATATATCAATTATTCTCAGTTTGTGTAATAATTCTAATTATCAAAATGACTAAACTGTAAGGAATACTGAATTATTCAAATGGTTATTATTTTTTAAACTACTGCAGTATTGGGATATTTCAATTTGATCTGCCAATTTTGATTACTGTTTAAAAAATGAACCTGCATAGAAGCAAGTTGGTTAGGGATATAAAATTAAAAATAATTTTCTATGTTAATTATACCATAGAAATTAAGAAGTAAGACTTTTTAGAACCTTGATTACTTTATGGTCTAGAGAAATAGACTTGGTGAATAATATTTTTTTATACAATTTTATGTCAGATGCCCATTATTGAAATGAGATATAATGTATAATGTAAATAAAAACAATCAGAGTAATCTCATAAAAGCTGTAATGGTTTATTCTCCCATTTAATATTATTTTCATTTTTTTCCTTGAGAAATTTGGATTATTCTCAAAAGAAACAGTGCATCTATGTTGTATTCTGTGTCTCCACTTTGTTGCATTGCTTTGGGATAATTCAACCAAGGATAATTTTTACAACATAAAAGTTATGAAGAAAGTAATCTATAATGAGCCTTTTGACTTCTTTACATTTACCATAATTTGGTCCTTCACTAATACCAAAATCACTGAAAAGGAGAGAGACTTACTGTTTAATTCTCTCCTGCCTTTAATTCTAGGCATTTCCAGCCATAATTGTCCAATCTGTACCATCTTTAGTCAATATGCATATGCCTTTAGTTGTTTTAGTTATTGGCCATCAAATTTCTATCAATTTTTTGTACTTTAATAAACCGCACTTGATCTTAGCCAAAAGGCTGAGAAACGATGTGCATTAATATACCATAATATCATGATATACCGTGATATCAAAGCTGCTTGGAGTGGGGTCCTACTTACATGGTACAGCTTGAATAGCAGATGGTGTTCTAAGTAACAATAACAATAATAATAAACATCTCTGGAGCATAAAGTCCCACTCTTTAAGCTTTAACTTATTTGTATTAAATGTTATTCTTCCCAAACACCCTCTTCTTCAATGCATGTATAGTGGGGAGTCTAGCTTTCAGTGTCTAGATTTTAAGGAGTCTTAAAGACTTTTGATATGTGGCTTTGTAAAAGTTACAACTAAGAAACATCAAATGGAGATTACATGCAAGATTTTAAAAGGCCCAAATGAAATATAGTCATGTAGGTAAATGTTGCCTTCATAAAAAGGTAATTGCTTATTTTTAGGGTGAACTATTTTGCCACTTAATTTCTTAGGTGCCTCAGACACTAAATAAAGGAGGGAGAAAGTCTGGGAAAGAACATAAGGAAGGAAATGGGGCAAAGTCAGGAGGAAGAATATAAAACATATATCCTGGTGGAAGCAAGTAAGCAAAGTAAAAATTTCATCCAATTCACAATTTGACTGGAGTTAGCCTTGTGTAGAGTTAGAGCAAATAATAAGATAAACACATTGGTCAGAACCTGGATTGTGTTAATTAAACCAATGAAATTAGTCCTCTCAGTCCCTTTAGCTCTGACGGTGACGATGGGCAAATGAGAGTGTGTTTACAAAGCAGGATCAATTCTAAGCAAATAATCACGTTTTACCCAATAATAGTGAGGATGGTGAGGCTGAGGCTGATGGAGCCTGACGCAGAGAGCTCCAGCAACATGGTCATCATTTGTTGATTTAGGCACGTTTCATCTGCTGAGATGGTAAGTAGTTCAGATTGAATGACACCTCGAAATTTTGACTCATGTAATTAGAATGATGGGATCTAAAGCTGAGGTATGGGGCTATTTTATGTATAACCAGCTAACATTAGAAAACAGAACAATTCAGTAGTAATAACGTGATGATGCTGAAGAATTTGTTCTTGACTCACAGACAACTTGTAGAGCTATTGGTCATTCAGTCATCCCCGGTGGTGTTTGGATGATTATTTGACTTACTTATTCCAGAAGTCCCTCTTTTCAAGCCCTTAGAAACTACTGGAATTACGCAGCATTATGTCCCAGGCTTCTCTCGGTTCTGAGAATGTTAACAATAATCCAGTAGAGCAGGGATCTTTTAAAATTAAAATTAAGTACATGTCAGAAAGGAAAGGACAGATGAGAAAGATCAAGGCAGAAAGTGGCTGTCCCTTAAGGATAACGGTCTTAAAATGGCAATGACACATAAGTGGTGAACATAAAATGATTGTAATGTAACTAAATTATTAAAGTGAATGTGTCTCTCTATGAAGGAAAAAGCTTGCACTGCATTAAAATAAATGAGGAAATAACATTGGACATTTTTTCCACTTAAACCAGGGCACTGTATTTAAGAATTGACACTATTTCAGAATGTTTACTACTTTAATATATTTTTATTAATAATTCTACAGGCATACTCTTTCTTTTTTTAGGTTTATTTGTTTTGAGAGAGAAAGTGAGTGGGGGAGGAGGAGAGAGAGAGAGAGAGAGAGAGAATCCTGAGCAGGCTTCCACACTGTCAGTGGAGAACTGGACATGGGGCTCAAACCCACAGACCATGAGATCATGACCTGAGCCAAAGTCAGACACTTAACCAACTGAACCACCCAGGCACGCCAGGCATACTCTTTCTTTAGTGAAAAATTGTATATATTTTGACAAAGGATATATTAAGTGGACAGGTAAAGTACTTTTTGAAATTTCAATTTTTTTCTTTAATGAAAATATTTATTTTCAAAAATCTTCAATAAAAATTTATAATTTACAATCCCTAGAATAAGTACTGTTTAAAAATGAGTAGTATTTACCCCCAAATTTAAAATAGTTGTTATGGGTGATTATAAATGTTTTCCATGCATGTGGAATAGCATATTAAAAGAGAAATTTCTCTCCCTTTTTACATGAAATGATTCCCCCCACTATGTCTTCATGTATGCCAAACTTTAAGCCCTGTATCTATCTTCAGTGAAGATTTTGGTGTTACATGGATAACTTCTCATTATATTTGGGACTGCAGTGTTCAACATTAAAATAAGGTTTAAACTGTCTCAGAGGGGTTCTTTTTTTTTTTTCTTTTCTTTTTCTTTTTTTAGTTTATCTTAATACTGCACCCACACACAGAGGCTAATCTCCGACAGGTTCTTTTGTAGATGGCCTTAAGCAGTGGTGCCCACTCCCAGGCAAGCAGTGGTGCTCTCACGTAAACCTTTGTCAGGTAACATGACTGGATCAGCTGTGGAATCCTGATTCAGTTCATCTAATGAACACATAGGTATTTGATCCACATACATGACATAGAAGCAACATTCCTAGGTTGTTGTGGTAGACAGTCTCTGTAAATCAAAAAGGAGAACTTACCATTATATAAAGTGAAAAGTTATAAACACTGCTGGTCGTCTAGAGTGCATAGTCTTCTAAATTGTTCCGTTATGTCCACAGTACATTTTTGCTCTTTTACAGCAAATAGTGTTTCCTTAACTCATGGGGGTTCTGTTGATTCTTGGCTATTTTCATTAATGTAATTCAGCTTCTAACTAAAAGGAAAGAAAAAGTGTACTGTATAGCTAAAATCATTTTATAATAAGACTGCTTTTCATTTAAGAGACTTTCTTTTCCTATTCAAGTTAAAGAAACTAAAATTTAAATAAAAAATGTTGAGTCTTTTGGGTAAACACTAATGAGTAAATTATTCATTTTGAATTAGTAGAAATAATATTTATAAGTGGGTATTTTAGAGTGCCTGAAAATAGTTATCTTATATTCCTGCAAGTATTGTTTAATATACTTATAAAAATATATCTTGGTAAACTTCAACTAAAGTCTTTTTCAATGATCACAAATACCAGGCAAATAAAGGCCAAATTAATTCTTTTTTATACTGTTAATATGGTATTAGGTTTGAACAACTAAATGCTTGTAGGAAAAAAACAAAACATAAAGTAGTGTCTTGCGTGCTTGATATGGCCAGATGTATTTTAAGAAAATAACATCAGGGTTCACAAATTGTTGGTTGAGTTCATGGTTTCTACCCTAATAATTGTGGGACTTGAAATAAAATTAATCACAGAAGAGGAAGAGAAAATTGAGGGTAGCAAATACCTGGTTTCTTATGTCTAAGTGGGTATATTGTGAGGGAGTTATTATTTATTTCTTAGGATGAAGAACTTGATTATGTTTAGGTATCACTTATAAAATGATAAATGGAGATTTTAGGACTCCATCCCAGAACTATTGAATAAGAAGAGTTAAGAGTGGCCCTTGAGAATCTGTTTTTAAGAGGAAAAAAACCAAAGACAAAACAAAAACTCCAGGTTATTTTAATTAGACAACCAAGACTGGGAACCTGTTTTATGTGATTCATGATAAAATTAGAATGAATCAGTAAGTCCATGGACTGTTAGCTCTCTGGGAGCTGAAACAGAAATTGCTTTAATTTCTAACCTCTTTGTCCTATATACTGCCTATCACAGAGTAGTTACTCAAATATTTTTTAGAGGTGTGAATAAAGAACATGGGAGGCATGTTACACTCAAGTGCAATGAAAATATTTTAATCCGTTAGAATTGACTTCCCATGACTGCAGCTGTCAAAGCAAGGGTCAGATGATCACTTATTGGGTGTGCCACTATCAGAAAAGTACAGGAATTGTGGCATATAGTAAACACTCAATAAACGCTTCACAAATTAAGGCATAAACTAAATATGAGATTCCTATTTCATGAATTTCTTAAATCACGTTGACTGTGAAACAGATCAATGGTGAAAATCAGACTAATAAGAACAAATGAGCTCAGTAAAAACTCATTCTATAGAATATAGGAGATATAACTAAATGACTAGTCTCTTTCAAAAAGAAGAAATCTTCACCTTTAATGATACACAAACTCCTCTAAGATCCAAAAGTTCAAAAGCCAAATCCACTCTGATGATTCTTCAGCAACATTCTTGGGAAAGATAATTATTCACAACATTGTACCATCCAAACACCTTGTATTTACTTTTCTTGTATTGTTTTTCATTTATTTGAGAACACATCTGTTTGCATCTTGTAAAACCAGCCTTCCTTGAGTACAAGGACACCATTATCATTTTGTCCTCCTCTAACCCCCTCCCAATGCTGAGCATAGGTCTGTTTGACTAGATCGTTGCTGACTATTCTTCACTGTTTAATACAGACGTGCTTCACTGTGCCAGAGCTATGCTGTTAATTGTACCAGTGCATGGAACATTTTCAGTGATAGCAATTTTCTTGGCTGTCAATCAATGCTAAGCTTCTGTTATTATATATTCAGGCACTAAAATTATATGTTGATTTAAAGAAGAGATCCAAGTATGAATATTTTATGTCTGATTCTTTACCTCATTATAGCTCATGGATCTTACTACATTTTCTTCTTCTTTGAGCAGAAAGTATCAAATCTCCTTCTCTTCTTAAATGGAAGAAAAACAAAAGTTTGGTTTATTTTAGGAAAAAGCTGAAGATAACCCAAATAACCAGGGGCTGCACTGTTGTATAAGAACTGACCCTTGAGGCTTTGAGGAAGCCACCTGCATGTTCAGTTTTCTTTGTCTCTATTCCTCAGGATTTGCTTGAAGTAAAAGTATGTTTGGGCAGAAACTGTTGCCATCTTGCACAAACTCGTTACATGATCTTCAAATTTTTGATAGATTTTATCTGTTCTTTTGGGTAATAGGCTTGGGGCAAGTTACACAGTATACATTTTGATGGTGGCTGATACATGCAATTGCAGGAATCATTGATTTGTATATTTTTTTCAAGTGTAAGGCATGCTTCATTTTACACAGCCCGTTTTCACCATTGTCAGGTGATATTCCAATGGAAAATTGAACCCTATTTTTTATATTTTTCAATTTTATTCATCTCTCCTTTTATTCCTTTTCTTTATAGGATTGGTGAAAAATATTTGGCAAATCCCTCCAGAGACACATTATTGTTGTTTAAGTTTTAAAGTACCCGGGGCTCTAGAATGAATGTGTGGGTGGGGACAGCCTTCAAGCTGGGGGTATTGATGGCATACAAAGTGATTGCATGATTTTTATAGTAAAAGGAATAACACAGGTGGTGGCTATAGCTGGCTAAAGCAGCAAGCTCCCTTGAATCCTATCTTTTTCATATCTGTTCACAGATATGCCCTCACATGTTTGGTTTCGGTTTGGTAGGCACTTGGGTAGAGAATAGATACAGTTTTGGAATGTCTCTATGATTTTGTTTCCTAGATTTCCTCACATTCCAGTGGCTGTGGTTTGCCATAAAATCCATTCAGGGTTAAAGCTGAAAAACTTGGAAACTCACCCCCATGTGCATCCCTTCTTCAAGTTTTATGGTCCCCTCTAGAATCTGCCTATTCTGCTGCCATGGGCTCTAGAGACTTTGAGTAGTCATTTATTATATTTTGTCCAGAGTCTGTAGTTGTTATGTGCAGGGAAATTGGTCTGGTAGGAGCTTACCAGGCCATTCTGGATGAATGGTATTTTTGAAATACTGTTCATTAAATTTTAAGGTAGAATGGTAATGTATTAAGCCTATGTTTTATTCTGTGTTATTGCTTTCAAAAGAACTTTTCAGCCTATTTTGTGTAATTAACTCAGCACTATTGTACCACCATAAGTTATAAACTTAGTAATTTAGATAAACAACTGATGACTGAAGATGATGGAAATTGTTAGAGTTCATGGAGCTATCAAATCCTGGTTTTGGGCAGGACCTAGAATCCTTCCCATTCTATCTCCCTATACGATAATCACTACTGACTATGAAAGTGTGCTGACAAGAATGTTGGATATTGCAAAAAAGTAAATGGAAACAGTTGGCTAAAAGTGGTGATATATCACACAAGTTTTCTCACATAAGATATTCTGCAACATTTGTATTTTATTTTTGAATTTCAAATTTCTAGGCTGGCTTTGCCATTGTATTTTTTTCTTTTTCAATATCTCCCCATGTTGCTCAGAGTAAAAGCCAAAGTCCCTATAAGCATCAATAAGACTCCACATAACCCACTTTCCACCACTAACCTGCTCATCTCTCTGACCTCATCGTCTAACACTGTTTGTCAGTCAGCTCCAGCCTCATTGGCCTACTTGCTGTATCCATGTGTACACTCTTTTACTCTATGACTTTCATAATTACAGATTCAAAAAAATCAGGGAATTTCTGGGTGAATAATGTCTTATAGTCAGAAATTAGCATTTTCCCTCTTCTTTTGGAATAGAAAGTACAAGGAGTCAATTATATCAGTTCTCCAATGATAAAATAAGAAAAGGAACTTTGGATCACTTTGGTTTTATGCAAAGAAAATCAAGCCCCCGAAATTTCCCAAATGTGAAAAGAATTTTTAAAAATGTATTGAGCTAATGTGAAAAGTAAATTTAATGATCATTTTCTGACCATACATCAAATTTATAATTTTTTAGTGATTTTTTAAGTTTATTTATTTATTTTGAGAAACAGAGAGAGAAAGTGTGAGCAGGAGAGGGGCAGAGAGAGGGAGAGAAGAAAAATCCCAAGCAGGCTCTGCTTTATCAGCGCAGAGCCGGCTGCCAGGATTGAACTCATGAACCGTGAGATCGTGATCTGAGCTGAACTCAAGGATCAGATGCTTAACTGACTGAGCCACCCAGCCTCCCCCAAAGTTATAATGTTATAGAAAGCATGAGAATCCTTATTGTGGGGTGTGAATACCAACATAAAAGAACATGTGAAATGAACTTTGAAACTTTTAAGCCTTTGCCCCAAACTCATTAATTTGTATCCAAAAGAATTATAAACGTTGGATCAGCACAATAATCATTAAAACACTAAATGCAAATTAACATTACAAAATACATTTTTTTTCAAATATACTTACTAGTTATGCAGTACATTACTTTCAAGAACAAATACACATAGTAAATAATTTCTATAGGGAACAGTACAATATATGAGGACAAGAATGGAATCTAATCAAAAATTCATAATATGATAATTTTCTAAAGAGAAATTTAATGTTGCATCCATACATTCCCTTAGGATCAGTGAAGCACTGGTATTTTATATCAGTAAGAACTTTAAAAATGATCTGCCTTCCTAGTGCACAATTTTAAACAAACCCCGCTGCACCTCACCACCACCACCACCACCAAACCCTGTGTGTGTGTGGGGGGGGGGCGGAAATAAGTGACATAAATGCAGTTAATCTCAAAATAAGCCTTTCTTTCTATACTATTATGGAATATGGGATACCAACTCTATTTTTAAATGGAGTGTAGGGAATCATGGATTTGGATCCTTTCTTTTTTATGTGGTTGGCATTCTTTTATACTTAGTCTTTTTTTAAATGTTTATTTACTTATTTTGAGAGGGAAGGAGAGAGCCTGCTCCCGGGAGAGGCAGTAAGAAAGGGAGAGAGAATCCCAAGCAGGCTCCACTCTGTCAGTGTACAGCCTGACATGGGGCTTGAACTCACAAACTGTGAGATCATGACCTGAGTTGAAACCAAGAGTCAGATGCTTAACTGACTGAGCCACCCAGGCACCCCTTGTATATTAAGTTTTATTTTAAGTCTAAGTGACAGAGTATACTTAGTGGAGGAGACTTTAATAAATGGATTTATAATAGCTAAGTCCTCTTAAGCACTGTCTTTGATGAGAGTAGACGTAAAAACCACTTCTGTTTTATTTTCCAGAGCTAGTTTCTTCATTTCAAGTGAGCCAATGTTTTGGTCCTTTCTTCTGTGTAAGAGGACACTCATTACTTCCTCTCACCTTTCTCTTCAACCTCTCCCTCTCAAGTTTTTCCTTTTACCTTATAAATTTGCTCTAGTACTGCCCATCCATAAACAGCAAAACCGAATTATTTCCCAAGTCTTTTCTCCCCTTCACTGACATAATACTTCTCTCTCCTTTCAAAGAGAGCCAAGCTACTCAAAAGTACAATGTACACTTTAAATCTCTTCTTCACTTTCCTTTATTTCTCATCACATTGCAGTTGGGGTTCTGCCCATATCACACTCAATCGAAATTACTCTTGCCAAGGTTACCAGTTAGTACCCATGATATCCACTCTTCCTTCCTACTGGGAACTTCCATCCTCCCTAGGCTTCTGGCACACTTTTTCATTTTCATTTTTTCTTCTTAGTATTTACCCTCACTCTTTTCTGTAAGCTCTTCTTTCAATACTTCTTGCATATAAGCTACTAAAATTCTGTCCCTGAATCTTCCTTATCACTCTTTCACTCTATCAAGACAGGATAAGCTAAATTACAACTAACACTCTGTAAATCTCAGTTGCTTAAAACAATCAGCATTTATTTCTTGGTCATACTACATGTTCATCTCAGTTCAGCTGAGGTTCTTCACCACATTGTCTTCATTCAGATGCACAAGTTAACACATTCTCCATCACTTAGGATATTCCTGGTTACAGTGATAGGGGGAAGAGAACATGGAAAAGTGTGTACCAATTTAAAAGTTTCTTCCCCTAAAAGGCACAAATTCTTGCCTCTCAATTTTGTTGGCCAAAGCAAGTGATATAGTCAAACTGAATCTCAAAAAAGATATGCCAGTATAATCCTGAAATATGCACAAAGTAAACCAGAATATCAGAAAATAGAAATAATCACCATTGGAGTCTCTGAATGATTTTGTCCAACAAATATGGTTTAAATTACAACATAAATGCTGATGACTTAGAAATCTATATCTTGGGCTCAGATCTCTTAATCTATGTACCCATATATACCTTCCTACTTCACTTGGATATGCAAACCTTAAAGTCAACCCCCTCTCCCCCCGCCGCCACATCCAAACAAACTCAATACTAAAACTTCTCATCTTGATCACCTTTGAAGAACACAAGTTAAACACTTGGGGGATATCCCTGATTTATTCCTCTTCCTTAATCTATGTGTCAATGGTAACCTATTCAAGTTCAGTCCACAGTCTCAATACTGTTACCCCTCTTCCTGTTCACATTTTTGTTTCCTTAATGTAATCTCTCCATATTTATTGCCTGGATTACTGCAGCTGACTCTTGGGATCTTCTTGCTACTCAGCTTAATCTGTCTCAAACTTTCTTCATCACTGCTGTCAAAATTATCTATCTACATCACAGACTTGATCACCTACTATTTTTAAAGTCATGTATTGTTTGCTACTTGTTGACTCTAGAGTAATATCCAAACTTCATATATCACACCAGACCTGGTGATGTGATCTCTAATTATCTGGCTAGCTTCATCTCTCTCCACTTTCCCTAACTCATCAGATTTCATGATCTAACACTGATGATCCAGCTCACTAAAAGTAAAAGATACCTTCTGAAGGAAAAGAGAGAGAGAGAGAGAGAGAGAGAGAGAGAGAAACTTTTAAGTTAGATATAGCCTATGGTCTTCAGAAGGAAGTTTCTCCCTATTCACTATCTAGGAAGTGAGCAAAAAGTCAGCCTTGCGGTGTAACGGCCCTCAACCAATGCAGATGTATACCCACACAGTTGACTGCCAGTGACTTCACCCTTCCAAGACAAGTGTGCCAGGCTCCCTGTGTGCTTAAGGGATGCCCAAAGAGCTCAACCAGAGTGGGGCATCACATTATTTTGCTCTCTAGCTGCCAGACTCCCAAGCTGCCAAGTCTTCACAACATGCTGCCAAGGAAGTTTTAGCACTTGAATCTTGTCTAATCTTGCCTGGCGTGGTGAATGTGATGTTGCCTCTTTAGCCAGCATAGTGCAAGTCAAAGTTAAGGATGAAAACTAAATTAATGCAAATGCTGGAAAAATCAGTATTCACAGCTAAATTACAAGGTGGTATCAGATGGTTTCCAATTTTCCCCACTTTCTTTCAAATTGTGGAAATGAAAGCTTTTAAATTAATTTTTGAAATCCCTGAAATGAAAATATGAGACATGCAGAGATGCAAATCAATAATAAATGAGCCACTTATTTATCAATAAACCAAAACAGTTTATTATTAAACTGAAAAATTTAAACATTCCCTAACTTCTGTTCAGTTGCAGAATCACTCAGATTTAGATTGCTTCCATAGAGAGAGTTTTAATTTTAATTTTTGTTATAGAAACAAGACAGGCAATAGGGGGACAATATAACATAGTTATTCTAGCTGAAATATTCTGCGACATTTTGTTATGGTTATTTCAGAAGTGCTGAAAGTCATATTTATATCTATCACATACCAATATACTTGTTATATATATTATATATTGTATATCATATATATTACAGAACATAAATAACATATATATATGTGTATATCAACCACATACCTATTTTTACCTAAAAACTGGAAGTGATACCTGAATATGTTAGAATTATATGTCATTTCAACACATCATAACCTTTATTTCTTACTAATTCTGTGAAAGCAAATATTACCACTGAACTATTTTTTTTAATTATAGAAAAAGAAAGAGAAAATATTACATGATTCGAAAATGAATACCTGTCATATAATGTGAGGAAAAAAGCCAAGGTCAGAAGATTTTTTTGTTTCTTTGTTTGAGGTTAAACCTTTGCAGAAAATAATCCCTTAAAAGTAATATTGAAGATTGATAATATTCTTTTTGTTCTAACACTATAATTAGTACAATGTTTTCCCCAATTGTCTCTAAGCAAGTCTTCTGGCTTTTCCAAATAGTGTGCCAGCACATTTTCATTACCTCAAGATCAGTTGGTATTTCTACACCTTCATGACCCATCTTTCATATCCTGAACCTGCTGCCATCAAAGACACACACCCCAGGTCAAGCTGTGCAATAGTGGTTTCCAGCAGTGACAGCCGACTTTTTGGCTACTTCTGTCTAGACAGCTGGGGTGGTGGCTAACACTTCCACTGCCAGTCTAACACACAGACCTGAAGCTTGAGTAGTTCTGGAAGCTGCATCTTAGGTTGATTATAATTTGCTGTGAATTCAAAGAATTTCACGTAAAAGGCAAAATATATTTTTTCACACTGATATAAAAATATGTGTGGATAGGTGTATATATATATATACGTATATATATATATACACACCTATATACACATATACATACATACATACACACACACACACACACACACATATATATATATACACACACCTATATACACACCTATATACACATACACATATACATTGCACACACAAATATATATTTGGATCAATTCCACAAATAAAGATTGAACATCCTCCATACACAAGTACTACATTCACACTTATAAACTTGCATTTAGAGCTTACAGCCTAACTAGCAGGTCACCTGTCTTAGGTTAAAAAGTTGTTCCACATCATTTTACTTTGTTTCTAAAATAGTATATAACCTAAGCCTAACTGGAAAAAAGGCATGATGAAACTAGTCAAAATAATTAATAGATTTCCCTGTATAAAGCTTCCTAGCATTTGTTGAAAACATCTAAATGATAAAATCCTGATTTCCCCCAAATTCATTCACAATCATGAATAGCTGTTCTTTTTTTATGCACAAACCAAAGCTTTGAAGTATTGTGCTGCTCATTAATTTTACATTTATCTATATAGCTCACTTGTTGCAACATCTGTCATGGAGAAATTCTTTAAAACTTACTCATGATTAGACATTCTTAGTGTCACCAAGCCAAGAATGTCTCCTTAACTGAAATGAATTATTTTTCTATCATGTAGTTTCCAAATCACTTACTAAAAGAAAAATAAAACTAAGAAAAAATTGAAATAAAATTGGAAATAATAAATATGCCACAAAGTAAATTAATAAACATAGGTGATGAAAACTAAAAAGTCAAGGTTTAAAATTTTACTATGCTGTACAATATGCGGATAAAAAAATTTTAATTCCTAAGCAACATTTAATTACTAAGCTACTTTCCCTACCCAGTCTTCTCTTTCTCTCTACAAGCCAACTTCCCTTGGCTAGTTCGTACTCAAAAAACAATGCATTATCTCTTACTCACCTTTTGCATACCATACTCAAGAGTTGATACAAAAGAGCCTGCCAATTGATCTTCTAGTGTGACACATTTTCTCTCCACTTGTAAGCCACAGCATCATATAAACTAACTCCTGACTGTCTTCCCAACTCCCCACTTTTCATTTTTCTTCCATTCTTTACTAGGAAAGTCAAGCACTTCCTGAATCATATTCATTTCCCAGAATACCAGAATCAAGAGTGATTTCCATTCCCCTTTGCCATCCATCACATCAAGTCTTAATCACATGCTCTATGGTCGCACTCAGTTATGCAGTTCTGGCCACACATCAGAAAAATCCTTTCAAACCTGCCATTCCATACATTTCCTGATTCCGTGTACCAACTTCTACAATTCTAACATGACATAAAGATGTATCTGTTTAACATCATGAAGTACAGGCACAAAACTTTCCTATATTTCACCTACTCTGATAAATCCGTCTTTATACCTATGTAAGCATAAATGTGGCGTCCTTACAACTTCTTGTACCAATATCTGGAGAACTAAAGCATTTCAGAGCTAAAAAAGAACCTTAGAGATTACTGAGCAGCTCCAGTCCTTCTTTTTTTCACATTAAGTTCATTAACCGATTATTTCCAGTAACTTGCCTAAGGTCACACAGGTTGTGACAGAGCTGGTTCCAAAATCATAGCTTTTTAAGTCTGATACCACTATCTTCCTTCCCAAAGAGCAGCACATCAAAATATTTTCTTGTGGTTACTCTTTCCTGAACACCCATACTGTACCCTTTTCTTCTACCTTTTTCATCCCAATTATTCACCCTCCCCTAACCTCTGACATTCTGCATTTTACCTTCTATTCATGTCCTCTGTTAAGTATTCGAAAGTTGATGGCATTTATTCCCTTTAAATACCTATAGTCTTTCATTTATATTTCTCCTGTTGAATTTATCATAATCTACCAAACATAATAGTTATTTCTATTCTTGTATCTTGCTATCAAAAAGTAAGTTACTTAAGAGAGAACTCACGGTGTCTTATAGATCTGTGTAGTCCTTGTGGTTCTTAATAAATCAGTGTTGAACTGAATACTATTTCACCTATCGCAGGATATAGCTGGTTGAGAGGCAAATTGGTTATCACTCAGCACTTAATGTATCTGATTTTCCATGGTTTAAGATGGTTTCTTGAGTTCAGTATTTTTTATTTTGTCATTGTTGTTATTTGTAAGACCACACTAATAAACTATAGCAAGAAGAAACTGAACTTCTTCAGTTACATCCAATTCAAGCAAGTTGTACATTATACAGTCCCAGAAAAAAAGAATCTCTTTATAACAAAGCTATCTTCAGAAAAAAACTGTCTATATGTTTATATTGCTACTAGTCCTAATACTGAAACAGTAAACGATTGAGAAACATTTGAGCTCAAAATTGTCAGAATCGCAGTATCAGTGTTCAGAATTCGGAATTATGATATGAAAGTTTTACTTTGTGCTTGTCTAGACTGGCAGAAAAAAAATGTAAATGACCCCAATTCTGTGATTTTTGTTGTGTTGTTTTAATATTATGTGGTCACCTAAGGTACACTAAAAGTGGCCACAGTTTTAGAATATGCATTGCAGAATTTAGTGTCAAGTTGATTGAGAGTGAAAGCTAAATGAATTAGTCATTGACTGATTTACACTAGCTATCCCTGAACTTATTTTTTTATCATCTTTGATATTTATTTTCTGTGTGGAAAGAGAATTCAGAAACTCATATTCCATTTATTTTTATAGCAAGTGAAAGTAGTGTCACACAATAAATGTCAGCACAATAGCTTTTCTTTTGGAATACCATACATCTGAAATTCTTTCTTTGCAACATTCCTGGACAATCATCTTAACAGTTGGGTTTCCCATTGGGCTTAACAGTATGTGAGCATAGCAGCTGCTTCAGGATATATGCTACTACTTTCTCACTCATAGATGTCAACATCACATCATCTCAACTAAGTGGGGGTAACCCTCCTAAGAAAGAAAACGTTCTATAATCCCCATAAACCAAAGCACTACTTGCATTCATAACCAGATTTTCTGGAAGAAAGAACAATTACCTGAAAGGTATTGTGTTGTCAGTAGCTCCATATCTCAGATAATGAGAAAATATGAAATATGTTCAAACTAGTCTTTTATGACCTGTTACCGTGTGACGTGTTTATTAGCATAGACTATGTATTTCATCATCCAATTGCTTTCTGATTGTGCTCTCATTACTATCTGTGGGTCCACATATATTTACAGTTGTTTTTGTGGCTGACTCTGCCCTTGGTGCACATTATCTTACTTTGAAGTAAAGTTAAGAGGGTGTTTCTTGGAATAGAAAAGCCTCAAATGCACTCATTAGTGAAACCCAGCTAAAATATTTATAATTGGGACTCAGACTAGCGACCTGGTTTGCAAATAATGTTCCCATGAAATAGCAATCGAAGTTTGGAGTGCACCATCCGCTGGCCAATCTGAAAACAAGCTATTCTGTCTTGCTATCTCCATGGCAATTTACTCTACCTTTACAAATATTTAGATATTATTTTTTTTAATATGTGTTGAGATATATATTAAATGCAAGGCACTGTGCCCTACATTAAACTATTTCATCTAAAGGTACCTTGGTATTTAGAGCACTCAGTGAGACAAAGTCCTTCTTTAAGGTAAACTTCTATTATAATGGAAATCCATTGAAATGTTACTAAGGAGAAGTTATTGAACCAGGAGTATCACACTTTTACATTCATGAATCTGGCATATATAAAGAGAATTATAAAAATAAGAAATAATATCAAAAGGTACATGAAAAATATTTATGCTTCTTTGAATGTTGGAGTGTCTTTCTCCAAAAGTTGTTTTCACCACTTCACCATTCCTCACAACCACTCAGCCATAGAACTGACAAGTTATTCCACCAACTAGTCAACAGTTCTCATTAATTCAAGGCTTAGAAAATGCTAAATGATAATTCATTGTAAACATCTTCCCTAGGGGTTAATTATGAGGCAATAATACCTACATCCAAAGAATCTGTGGAGATGCAAGGATGAGCTTGATTATGTCTACAATAAGTCTTTGAATTGCTTAGTGAATAAGCTATAATAATTTGCAGCAATATTGTTATTATATATTGCCATGAGATTGTTAACTTGTGTTTGTATAATGTCTTTCTTAGATTAATTGGAAATGCTCCATTTGAAATCAGAGCGGTCTCTAGAGAATACTGCTAAAACGTTTTCTCCATTAAAAATAATTCAAAGCCAGTTAGCTGACCAATGAAAAAATTTAATGCTTTAGGAAGTCTCTTCTACACACTTATTTTGGGTCACCATGCATGTCTGTATTTGCCTTTTAAATTAAACCTCTGTAGTGTATTCCATGTTAGGCAACACCAGCAAAAATGAATAGACTCTTTGTGATGCATGGATTATACAATGATTGAAGTGATCCATTAGCTCTTTTTGGTGCATGTGCATAGAAACAACTTGGTGGAGATTGGCCTCAAAAAGAAACAAGTACCTTATATTTTAATTGCATATCTGATGACTTTTAATAATTGTTAAATAATGTGCATATAATCCCATGGGGTCCTCAGAAAAATTCTATGAATCCTCATAAATAATAATAATAATAATAATAATAATAGCTACTGTTTATTCAAACTGCAGTGTGCAAAGTAAACGCTAGGCATACACAAAGGTCTTTTCTCTTTTTTTTAAGACAACTGTAGTGCACACTGCAGTGTACTACTCAGACCCCTCCCCTTACGGTTAGCTTCTGAGCTACTTCCTAGGAAATTCCTTTGACCAGAGAGAGTTGTCTCACTCAAAATTACATACCATTTTCTCAGAGCCGCCTACATCTAATGGACTTGTTGAAGAGAAGTTACAGAGACCTGAATAGCTTACCACAATTCAAGACACCTTAATTCAAGGTACATCCTATTTCAGACTCCTCCATGGAACTGGCTGGTACCTTTGTTATAAACGTATAGAAGTTCAAGTTCTCTTGCTTCTCTTACTTTACAGGTATTATTCCTGAGAGCACCTCCCCTCCCCAGTAAACCTCCTCCATCTCAGTGTGTTTTGTGTCTAACCTGACCTCAGATTCTACATGAATCTCAACATTATGGATGAGGAAACAAAGGATCAGAATGAATGCAAGAAATAAATCTCAAACCCACAGCTTTTTATAGCTCACTGTTGTCTTGCTAGGGGGATACAGAACCAAAGTCTAAGAGCTCCTGTTTTCTAATGAAGGATTATTTCAACCATGGGAGTAGGCATATCTATGTGAGACCTGATAAAACAAATTCTTTAAAATCTTAGAAAAAGGAAGGGTTATTAAAGAGTTATCCACATCACATTTTTAAAGTAAGATGATCTAGAATTTTTAAATCTGTACTCAGTTTGCTTATGAAGGCAGCAAATTTTAATTAATTCATGTACTATCCCATTAATTTTAGATTTTACAAGGTCTAAAACAAAGAAATAATGAAGATTTGCACTATTCAGAGATACATGAAGGGAAAGTAAGGAAATAATGGAGATTTGCACTATTTGGGAATACATGAAGGGAAAAACGTTCTCTGAGCAAATTCCATCTCAGAGATATATAGCTACTGGTTGGACTGTTAGTCTTACAACATTAAGTGCAAATGACAGAAATTTGGTTAATATGTTTTTAACTTTTGCTTTCTGTCTTCATGTTTATTTAGAAAGAACATTTGTTAGTCTGCCAATATGTTGGTTGTAAAATAAACTAAAAATATCCTTTTTCTACAAAGTTTCCACTCAAAAGCAAGGAACTAAAATACACCTAGCATTTTGTTTTGCACAAAAGTCATGGTCCTATATAAAGTACTGCTAAAATTCTACGTAGTACCATTCCTAACATGGATTTTTTAACTCTAATTTTAATGCAGCAAAAGTCTTCCATAGCAATAAGATACTGCATTATATAGGTCATTTGAATAATACATTTGGAAACTAATAGTGCTACATATTTTCAAAAAAAGATAATCATTTTCCTATATCCCTATAGCCACTTTCTAATGTTATACAATACTTCAGATTTCTGTTACTTATAAAGGGTCTATTACTTACAAGGCTCATGTCCTTGTGAAATAAGAGCCTTCTTATTCTATATCATAAAATTTTGTTCATTCTTCTAATGCCTTAGACATTAGACTCCTGAACCAAACTTCCTTGGAATTAAAAATAGGAAAAATTATAACAGCAATGCAATGAAATTATTTGGCTAAAAGCTCTTTGGTTTATTTTCTGTGTTTTTCTGCATAAATACAAAATTGTCATGTATGGCAGAAAATGAAATATAATGAGACAAATAAAAGTCAAAATATACAATAAATTCTGAAAAACAGACACAAAATTTGAAAGATTCATTTTGCGAAATCACCTACTCACTTACCAATCTCAACCACATATGATATATCAGGGATTGAAAATATTCTGGGGATGCTTGGGTGGCTCGGTTGAGGGTCTGACTCCTGATTTCAGCTCAGGTCATAATCCCAGGGTCATAGGATGGAGCCCCGTGTTGGGTTCCACATTGAGAATGGAGCCGGCTTAAGATTCTCTCTCTCTCCCTCTGCCCCTCTCCTCCACTTGTTCTCTCTCAAATAAAAACAGGAAAAGAAAAATATTCCAAATGAACCAATTTATCATTTCAACTAAATTATTGCTCAAACCAATTATTATAACCCAAATCAAGAACCATGATGATAATGCAGAAGTAGTACACTAGCTCTAGGAACAGGAACTATTCATTACTTGAATCTGGGGTAATGAGACACTTGATATACATAGTGTTTTTTTCACTAGTATTTGGTCAAACCAAGGGGCTTTTTAGAAGAAATATGCTTATTTCTAATTTATGGCATAAGTACCTAAGACAGACTCAAATTTGGTAGTAAAACTATTCCAGCTTATAAATACAGCTGCTAATGAGTAGTCCTTGGGCATCATAAATCATAACTTGTAGACAAAGCCAGTGTTTTCCATGCAAAAGCCCTTCCTGGACACTTCACTGAGAAGCTTCTACTCTAGGAAGCTTGATGAATATAAGCTGAAGAATATCAGCACTTATAATGGAAATAGATGTAAAACCCATGCAACCACAATGATTAGACTGCTTGTCCTTTTTAGAGAATCATTAAAATCACTGTAATCTTAACAGCCACAAAATGAGCCTCTTAGCATTTGGAACTTTCTCACATGCCTGAACTCTGTGCTGCCAGCTAGGCTCAGAAGGTAATATCTGGTTATATGAAAATAACGAGCACAGTGATTTAAACAAGAAAAGAGCATTTATTGCTACTTATTAAAAGACCACTATCTTTGGTTTCCTATTAGCACCACCAAGAAGACAAATTTTCTAATTAGGGTCTGGACTGTAAGAACTGTTTCTGGTAAGAGGTAACTTGTAGACTGCATAAATGGAATACAAAGTTAAAGATTTTCTGAATTCTTATAGGGAAAGCCAGGGAATTGCTGAGAGCAGGGACACAACAAATACCATCACCATTTTAGGACTGTGTGCATAGAACTGGCATGTATAATCTAGCTTCACTCAAGCTAAAATAACGAGGAGCCTCTACAAGTTTCCCTTCTGTGTATTTTAAGTCTTTAGTCTTCAGGTATGACATAAGTAGGTATAAAAATTACAGAGAGGTGAACACGGTATCATGTTGTCCCTGCCTGGGACATAGCACCTCCTCTTGTATGCCACTCCCAGCACCCAGAAATCTTGGAGCCTTTTCCTGTGTAACACAATCACTAGAAGATGAGGGTAGAAATAAAATTGCCCTGTGGTTTTTGCTTGTTTTTATCAGGCTACTTAAGGGAATATTCTTCCCAGTGGACACATTTTCTGGGCAAGAAAATTACCTACATTCCTTTCAGAAAGAAAAAGAAAGAAAGAACCAAAATTACAGAGCCAAGTAATCACCGTCCTGAGGGAATTGTTGTTTGTCAACCTCCCAACTGTTCATCTGCACAGGTGAAAGCTGAGAGACTCACTCCACTTTCAACTGTGGCAAGAGTATATCTTTGGCAGCTTTTAAATTATCAATGCTCTATACATACTTGGTGTCATTTTAGTCTTTCCCTTCAAAAATATGTCAGGTCTGTCTTGCTTGAAGGCTACAGATTTAAGAGGAAGACAGGAGGAAGAAAGAGAAATAAAAGAATAATAGACCCCCAGCTTTCTCTTCTAGTGCTTTCTGTTCTTCCATTTCCCTGCAGCCAGGCATGTAGGACCTATGTCATAAGAGTTCTAGAAAAATCTAAAAAATTCTGTGCAAAGTGCTTAATACTTGGAAGAAGACAAAAATATCCTCAGAGAATTTTCAAACAGGCAGTGGATAAAACAGGTATGATATTTATAAAAATCCTACTTACATTAAATAGATATATGATATTATGTATATATGATATTATGGTCAGGTGGAATCAATATTAAAAGCATCAGAAACGTTTGGGAGGGGTTGAGGTTTAAGAGAAGCTGTGTGTAGAATAAGGTTTTGACAGGAGCTATAAAGTAGTAAAGCTGGAAGTTTGGGCTTGAAGGAAAAATGTGAGTAAAGGAATAGAGGAGAAAGAAGGCAGAATGGTTTTGAGGAAATATTCATGATGGAAACACCATCAGAGCAATACATACAGTAAAATATTAAGCCAAAAAAGACGTTGTAACCAGTATTTGAGTGACAAAAAAAGAAGCCTATATATAATACAGTAATTGAGAAGTCATTGGAGGAATGTTATCAGAGGAACAAGACAATTGAAGCTGAACCTTAAGGCATGAACTGATCATAATGTATGGCCTGGATTATAGAGCAGGGAAAGAAAGCAAGGACTCCAGTGGAGGTCACATAGATCAACCAGGATAGTAGCATAATTACAAAAACGTAACAAGATGCACAAGTCAAATGTATCTGACTTCTGGAATTGGTTTGAATGTAGAAAGCAAAGGAGAGTGTGGAAACAAAGGTGATGCCCAGGTTTTGAACCTGGTTTACTGTAAGAAAGCTAGTGGAAAGAGGAAGAAGAAATATGTAAAATGAAAACAAGTTTAGTTCTTGATATGTTGATATTAAGGAGCTTTCAAAACAAACGGTTGGAAAGGTCAAGTGTGCAGGTTTGAACTTTAGAAACAAAGTCTGGACCAGTCTTATAGTTATGAGAATTATATGCTTAGAAGTGGTAGGTAGTAGATATAGAAATGGATGAATTTCTCATGAGAGAGAGAATACAGAGTGACAATACAGGAAGATGAATAATAGAACCTGGGTCAGGCATACATTCAGGAGTTGGGAAGAGAATAAAGCAGCAAAGAAGAAAAGGAATGTCCAAAATGCAGGAGGAAAAAGAAAAAAGGTGAAGAGATTCAATATTCTTTTTTTAAAAAAAGATTTATGTATTTTGGGGAGAGTGCAAGTGAGGGAGGGGCAGAAAGAGGGGGACATAGGATCAAAACCAAGCTCAGCACTGACAGCAGAGCCCTACGTGGGGCTTGAACTCACGAACCACAAGACCATGACCTGAGCTCGAATGACTGAGATGCCCAGGTGCCCCAAGACTCCATGTTTCTCATGTACGTGGAACTCAATATTGAGGACAAATTGGTAGTGTTCTAATCTTAAGAAAACAAAAATAATTGATGAACTAATGAAGACTCTCAGAAGAACAAATCAAGACCAGAGGCACCAGACACTTCCACACATACAGAAGTAACATGTGCATGTTTCCCTAAGTCTTGCAGGTATTTGGTCTTCGGCCAGTAATATGTTCAAAGAATTTTGGAATAATATTTTTATTAGATATTTGCTCCTTTTCTTCATTTGTCATTAGCAATCCCCAGGACATATGGCTGAAGGTGCGTAAAGGCATGGTAAAGAGAGTGCTGTGGAATATAACACAATGTACTCGTTTCATTTTTCTTTCTTTAGGAGAAGGTAGTAAGTAACAAATGAAATGGCTTAAAACATTAGAAACTAACATGAAAGACATTTACCATTAGACTGGATAAGCAATAGAACAGTTGATGTGAATTTAAGTTTTCTGCTTAAAAATACAAAGCTGCAGCTCTAGGGAGGAGTTCTCATAGATCAGATTTCAATATTTGTCCTTCTCTACAAACTCAGAGGTACTGTAGGATGCAGCTGAGCCTCAATGAGACCTGTGATTCTAGGACCCACCAGAAACTCACATTCAAAAGCACAGGACCAAATAAAAAAAATTTTTTTAAGGTGCAAACTTGATTTTAACACTCAATGGACCAATTACCTATGTCTCCTTACAGTACTAGCCAATGTTTGAGGTAACTTTTCTGATAAAGCTGCAGAGATAAGCCCAGGCTTTTGACTTTAGTAAGAGAGAAAGACTTGTAATTAGCATCAACAAGCTTTTGATAAAACCCTGGAGGACATCATTATGGTGGCATTGTTTCTAAAGTATGATTTAAATCCACCTAAGAAGATTTACACAGGGCCTGAAGAACTTCTAATTATTTATAACATGCAAAAAGCACAGCTACTTGTGAAAATTTTATATTAACACAAAATTGAGCAATGCATTAGGCTGGAAACCTGCAATTTTACAGTCAAGAAAAGGGAAATAAATAGTCTGTTGTAGAAAAGGGAACAGAAACACTTATAAAAATGGGCAAGGGGAGACTGGGTGGCTCAGTTAGTTAAGGGACCAACTCGATTTTGGCTCAGGTCATGGTCTCGAGGTTTCTGAAATCGAGCCCTGAATTGGACTCCATGCAGACAACAAGACTGCTTGGGAGTTTCTCTGCATCCAGCATCCTCCACAGGCACACGCATGTGAGTGAGGGCGTGTGCGCATGCGTGTGCGCGCGCGCGCGCGCGCGCACACACACACACACACTGTCTCTCTCTCTCTCTCAAAATAAGTAAAACCTAAAAAAAAAAGTGTGCAAAATTATTCTATCCTTGAGAAACCAGCAGGAATAATAAAAAATTGTTTTATCATTTTTTAAATGTTTATCCATTTTTGAGAGAGAGAAAGCACATGCATGCAAGGGAGGGGCAGACAGAGAGAGAGAGGGAGAGAGAGAGAATCCCAAGCAGAGAGAGACAGAGAGAGAGAGAAACAGGCTCTGTACTGTCAGCACAGAATGCAAGGCGGGGCTCAGTCTTGTGAACTGACTGAATCACCCAAGCTCCTCTCATTTTTAAATATTTCTTTATTTATTTTTGAAAAATACAGTTTAATTTTAAAAGCCTGCCATCCCCTAAAGGAAAGTCACTTTGCAATAACCAACCAGCTTTCTTGCCAGTGTAACTTTCTTGTTCCTGCTCTTTGCTGACTATAAAAGGCTTTTATTTTGTACAGTTCCTTGGAGCTCCTTTCTATCTGCTAGATTGCATGCTTTCCTATTAAGTCAATTTTTGCTCAGATAAACTCATAAGTTTTCATAAGCCTCAGTTCATCTTTTAACAGCTCTGATGTGAGAAGAGAGAACTGAAGGATACCCCTAAGAGCCCCCAGAACATTGAGCAACAAGGTGGCAGAATCTGCTGAACCAGAACCTGCTGAACCTCTTTGTCAATGCATCTGAAATGGTGGGAAGTCACTCCCAGATCCTAGTTTTTGCTTTATGGACTTTCAGACTTTATTTGGGAATTTCTTTTTTTTCCCCTGGACTGGATCCAGGAACCAGCTAGAGTCAGACTGGGTCTGACTTAGAAACTGAATGGAGTCTTGGGTCAGATTGTGTCCAGGGTGAGGCCTCAGGTGAGTAACATTTTGTTTTAAGGTGGAAAAGTAGGATAATATTACCAAAGATAATTTTGAATTACAGTGGCCACAGTGGAGAACTTTAACCATCTTACGTAAGCTTGTCCATTTATGAGGTACCCTAGAGAATAACGGGTCTCAGCCAGACACTCGACTTTTAAAGTGTAGAGGAAAAATAATTTTTCCTCCTCTACAGTTTCTAGTAACCAGGATGAGATGTTCTGGGATGTTCTATTTGACTAGAGCCTGTAGATGTGATCCTGGGAAAACTGGCAGAAGCTGGCAAAGGGTGAGAATTCTTAAGTCAGTTCTTCCAGACCTTTATCTGTGGTGCTTGGTCAAGAGAGGAAAATAAAGCTTCATGCTGACTCTTCCTTTCCAGATTCAGATTGGCAAGAGAAAACATTTGTAAGAATTAGATCTTTAAATTGTGACTGATCAGTTTGCTTTTGGGTACCCATTGGTTATCAGTCCTTTCTATTTTAGGGACAGCTGTTGCCTTCTTGTTTGTCTCATTCAGTATCCTGAGAACTTGGCTTGGCAGCCATTAGGTTGAGGGTCCCCAAAATATGACCAGACAGAAATGTAGGTTGCTCTCCTCTTGTGGGTAGGGCTGAGTCATATCCTAGAGTTGGATATTAATGTCCACCACCACTGCTACCTCTTTCTTCCAGCTTAAAAACAAAGAAACAAACAAACAAAATAACAAAAGAAAGCAAAAAACTGGCTAATGCAAGCCATTGCTGCTGTGGCTGTGCAGAGATAACCCACTGAGGCCATAAATTGAATGGATGGCCACCAGTTGCATGCAGGATATAGGAAAGCTCTGCTGTGCCAGTGGTATGCTAGAAAATATTTAACAGCAGTCTCTCTAGAAAAAAAAAGAAATCCCTGATGTGTAGTAATTTTTTTTCTTGTGGCATAAATACTCCTACCTTGGCAGATGTTATGCCACTAACACGATATAACTGAATGCAGAATTGGAAAGATATGAACACGATCAGCTTCTGTGAGCAGCGCAAGACAGCCCCAGCTCATGACTTACTTCTGCTGTGCAGTTTCATTTGTCTTCAGGAGTTGGGAACTTTTGGGCTCTGAATAGTATTACATTGACAGAAAAACTGAACTAGGATTGTTGCACAGGTTCTCCTAGACTAACTTAAGGCCTACAACGAATTACAATGACAGAACTAACAACTATTAAAAATATAATTATAAACTTTCTAGATAGTTCTGCAGGTTTGGTGTAGAAAATCAAACCAGGAAAAAAAGAAAAAAGAAAAAATCCCAACAACAACAGCAATAGCAACAAAAGCTCTACCTTCTTATAGGCAAAGTAGAAATTCAAAGGCCTCTTCATTACTGTGGATGCATGAGGCTGAGGTGCACATCTGAGAATAAACTAAATGGAACACCAGTACATGTTTCTACCATCTCCTCAGTGCCATCAACCTCCCAGGAAGAGAGGAGAATCACTAGAGGTTGCTACCTGAGCCTGATCCCATCATCAGTGCCTCTTCTGAGGACTTCGTCTTATCAGCTATTCATGATTTCTCATTCTTGGCCCTAACTAAATGCATCTTACTTTTCTATCTACTTAGGAGCATACATATTTTTTCTGGCATCCTTGATTTAATCTTGGGGAAGGAAAACTTTAATATTCATCAATAGATAAAGGAAAATAAAAGGAGAGAAAGACCTAATCTTTATAGCTTGCGTATATCTACACAATGCCATTAGGTCTTTCAAGAGACTCAGACTTCTTTTCTGTGTTCCCAGAAAAAAACAGGTAGAAACTGGCAATTGTGTATGATTTCTACCATATTGGTATATAAAATGAAGAAAGATGTGGCTCTGTAGATATGTAAAATTAACAGTTGACACAGAAATCATTCATCCAATGAATGGGAAAAGTTATTTAATAAACACATGTTAGTTATATAATAAGCTTAATAAACAAAGAGTTTTGTAGATCAAAATAAATACTTTGACTCAGAAATGTAAAAGGAAGAGAAATATACCAATTAAGAAATATATTACCTGTCAGTCTTGGCTTTTACTTTGTATTATAACTACTTCCAACCTGTTCTGGACTGCTAACTGAGTTTTAGCTGTGTGCAGAGTTAAGTTTTGCAGCATAGCAATGGTATCCTATAGTCTCTAGCATCCTCATCTTTGATAGATACATTCTGTTCCTGTCTCACCTTGAGCAATCTCTATCCATCAACATTATCTAACTGAACAAACATGATAATATTGCCAGTAGAATATTTGCATAGAGTATGTAAGAAGTAAGCTTGTGTAAGCCTATACATTTTATTATTTAGTTTGTAAATAATAATAAAGCCACATATAACCATTAATATACTTCACAAGCTCCTTGAGGGCAAGGGCTGCTGTTGTGGCTTTTTCACAAACACACCTCCAGTGAGCACATTATATAACTTAGAGAATACCAAATGTTCCATATAATGACTACTGATTGACACTTCTTGGAGCTGATGTATTATTCAAAATACTCATTCCCTGAAATAAACATGTTTCATCTGGGATGAGATAAACCTCTTTACAGTCATCATAATGTTGCCCACTTTGGTCTGAGCATGGGAATCAACTAAAGGAGATTTTTAAAATACAGTTTCTGGCTTATTGATTCAGTATTTATAGGGATTGGCCCTGGGAATCTGCATTTAACAAGTGCCCCAGTGATTGTTATGATCTGGTGAGTTTAGGAAATACTGCCTTGTCAAACTGGCTCACCATAACAAAGCCAAGTGGAGGACTCCAAAGGAAAGAGGAAAAACCAGAGCCAGAAAGCCTACTCAAGCATGACAGACCTGGTTGAATCTTGACAACAGAGTAGAAACCAACAGCCAGAAGAGAGCTTTTGATTCTCAAGGAGCAATGATGCAGATATAGATCACCATTGCTGTGTACGAACTGCCTATTTTTATACACATTGTTATGTTGAAGGTTTATGCCACAAATTTGGTTCTCTTCATTTCTAATTCACATAGCTATGCTTGTATCATCTATGGTGTTTAGTATGTTCCTTTCTGTAGTCTAGGTGCTCATAAATGGTCAACTGTTGACCATTTGACCAATGATCAAAATCTGCTCAAGTGTCTGTAAAACTCAGAATACACACCACCTCAGGGCCACAGCATGACTCCAGAAGTATAACCATTATCCCTTACATTCTGGAAGCTTTATTTATTTCTGCTGACTACTGATCAGACATGTTCTAAACTTTAGACTTTTTGTGCAGCTTCCTAGAGACAGTCATATCCCTCCAGACAAAATCATACCTGCCCTCTTCTTAATATTTATTTCATTTAAGATGTATTGCTTCCCTAATTAAAATGTAAAAGCAGATATCCTTGTAAAAATTTTGCTATGTGCATGATTTTCCAGAAAACAACGCAGTTCAGATTTGCTTATGATGTTTCTGTGAAGAGTTGTTCATCTGTACCCTTCCACAGCAGTCTTTAGGCATAAAAGCCTCTATAAGAATTCTGAATAGCAAGAGACACCAGCTATTGCTCTAAAGACTAAAGGCAACTGCTTGGCAAACCACTATTAATATTCATCACTGCTCTAGATTCCTATAATCTATATCATGGTCATCAGCATCTGACAGCAAACTGATCTGAAAAGTCAAAATAATACAGCAATAACTACATCAGCCTGATGCAGAGTGTAGGCATCCCAGGACAGGTGGTTTCAGAGCGAACGGTCTATTAAAGGAGGGAGGCAATTTGACCATGATCTAATTTTGGCTCACTGACTTTCTTGTGAGTGGTTTTCTACCTTATTGTTCTTAATGCTGATAGGGTCACTTTCCTCTCATTTGTCAGAATCACAACAAATGGGAATGAGAAGATTTTTACCTGTTTATTTGTTGATTGGCTATATCAACCTCTCTCACTAATAGGCTATCTCAAACTACAGCTGGCTGCATTTGATAATATAATCAGCAGTATGTTCCTGCCTGAAAATTGGAGAATAAACCATATGACTTGCTGCAGTCCCCTGTCTGGTATGGGAGCTTTGACAAATGTTAGGCTGTTTTATGTTTGCATTTAAAAACAAGGGAGGTAAGTGGTGTTTATTGAAAAGAATCACTTCAGAGGAGTGTAAAGTTATGTTACTCTGGTATAAATGAAGTTGATTTTAAACAGTTTGTGATTGCATAAAGAAAATGAAAAAATATGGGAAAAATTTCAAAAGTTTTCTATTTTGCCTGTGATGAACAGATAACTTAAATGAGCTAATATTTAGTCATAAGCCAACACCAATATTAAAACCAGCTTAAAAACCATGGTCTTGATATATCATTACATCACATCAAACTGCTCACAGCTTCTTAAGAAATATTTACTTAGATCCATAAGGAGGAAAAACATTTTAGATGTCTGAGAGAAATCTCAAGAAAAATTAAGGATCTAGCTGGTTCAATGCAAAATTTTTGAAAAACTCTTTAAAGATCATCAAATATAGTTTATAGGGTAAGATTTAGAAGCTTTCATAGAGAGAAATGATTTTAGCACATTACTATCAAGCTTCATTATCCCCAAGCTAAGAGAGAGGGCAAAGAGCTAAGCAAACAGCCCAGAAGATTCATTTATGGTCTTTCCGAGTGATGGAAAATTCCCACTGAGCCTGTTAAATTCTGATCAAATTGTTGTTTGGGGAAGCAATGAGAACATTTCAATTCCAAACCACTATTCCTATATTGTGGAGACATTAAATGGGAAATTTGATCTTCTGGGTTGTATATATGAAGTATTATTTAGGAGGCTAGAAATAAATGCAGCAATCTTTTTAGCAGGTTCTATCCTTTGGTCAATTGGGGTCCCATCACAAATTTAGATGCCAGGAGTAAGATGGAAAAGGTTTAACTTACTTTCCATACACAGATTAGATTTAGATGAGCGTCTCCTTCAAATCTCTGTCTTTTTTTTTTCTTTCTGTGACTGAAAGGAGAGCTTAATAGAGTAATCAGAGGCACGTACAAATCATTTATCAAAGGATTGCTGAAAGGTAAAAACAAGTTATTAGTAGGAAATCTGGACAGAAGAGAAATATTGTATTGATCTTCCATGTGAAACTGTGTTCCAGAGTACCCTAAGCAAGAAAGGCATTAAGAGCTTATCTTTACACTTAATTTTGAAATATCAGGATTTGTTTGTTTTTTTACATAAAAATAAGTTAATTAGTATTTTTTAAATGGTCAAAGTAATACACTTACACATTTTTTAAAGGAAAATAATGATAAAAGTCTTCATGGAATAATTATTGTCTAAAATTTTTTTTTTGTTTTTGTCTAAAATATTATGCTTAGAGAGTCTTACAGAATTTGGGGTATGTGACCCTTTTTCTATCTAAGTAGCATTTAATTTAGGAATATGCTTGGAATAGGAAGAATTAACCCAGATAATCTGACATTAATGAATGAGAAATAAATTTATGCTTAAATACAATGCATTATTTTATGAAACTCTAATATTGAAGGGAAATATCAGAACCAGGGCATGTTCTAATTTATAACCGGAGTCCTAAGTGCAGGATATACATAAAAGGTGGTCCTAATTGTTAATGGTTATTGTTTCTAGAGAGTCTGCTGTGACCCTCACTTTCTCAGACATTATTGTTATGAGATACTCTCCCTAAGTGGATCATGAAAGCCTAGAATCTGCAGCTGTGTCAACATTCCTAATCTTTTGAAATATTCAGATAAGTAAATAAATGTATAATTTATGAGAGTGTTTATACCTGATCACATCATAATTCTTATTAACCTTTGTCAAAATAGTGATCATGGAAACCAGCAATCCTTCACCTCATCCTTGTCTTATTTTCTTTCTCCTATTCTTATTAACATTACCTTTTCTGTGGTTGTTAAACCCATATTTAGTGTTTTTATTAATGTGAGTATGCTCATATGGTTCGCTGTTGGTTCAAGTTTGTGCATTATATTTCTTTTCTATGTAATTTTTCTATCTCTTGTTGAGAATAACTACACCTTTATTTTTCATCTGCTTATTTTCTTCAGATCTCTTGTGTAATCCTCACATCAAACTGCAGACAATCTGTCAGTTGCATTTTTTTCCCCCTTATTTCCTCACGTTCCTATCTGGCCTAATTACCTACCAAGTCCACTACTATAGAACTATTCCCTTGGAATGCCTACTTCTCTGTTCTGTATTGGATCCCTTGTTTCCTGAATTTTGTATTTTACTCTATTTTTGTTTTATTTTTCATTTTTATAAAGCATATCCTCTACTGGATTCCCATGAAGGAGTTCAGTGAAGCTCAGTAATTTTGAGAATTTTATTTCAATAAAATATCCTGCTATTATCTTCATGCTTGACTGATACTTAGGCTGGGTATAAAAGTTTGGGTGAGAACCATTTCACTCAGAATACTGAAGGTATTATTCCATTGTCTTCTAAGTTACTGATACTACTTTTGATAAGTATGATGCCATTGTGATTCCTAGTTCTTGGTGTACAGTTTGTTTTTTCTTTCTGAAACTTTTGAGATCATCTCTGATTCCCTGGTATTTATTTCTGGTGTTCTGACATAGACATTTATAATTGTTAGCTCTTCCTGATGGATAGACCCTGTGATTATTATATAATGCCCTTCTTCATCTCTTGTTACAGCCTTTAATTTAAAGTCTAGTTTGTCTGATATAAGTATGGCTACTCCAGCTTTCTTTTGGCTTTCAGTAGCATGATAAATAGTTCTCCATCCCCTCACTCTCAATCTAAAGGTGTCCTCAGATCTAAAATGAGTCTCTTGTAGACAGCATATAGGTGGGTCTTGTTTTTTTATCCATTCTGATACCCTATGTCTTTTGGTTGGTGCATTTAATCCATTTACATTCAGTGTTATTATAGAAAGATACGGGTTTAGAGTCATTGTGATGTCCATGGGTTTCATGCTTGTAGTGATGTCTCTGGTACTTTGTCTCTGGTACTTAGGATCTCTTGTAGGGCTGGTTTAGTGGTGATAAATTCCTTCAGTTTTTGTTTGTTTGGGAAGACCTTTATCTCTCCTTCTATTCTAAATGACAGACTTGCTGGATAAAGGATTCTCGGCTGCATATTTTTTCTGTTTAGCACACTGAAGATCTCGTGCCAATCCTTTCTGGCCTGCCAAGTTTCAAAAGAGAGATCAGTCACGAGTCTTATAGGTCTCCCTTTATATGTGAGGGCACGTTTATTCCTTGCTGCTTTCAGAATTTTCTCTTTATCCTTGTATTTTGCCAGTTTCACTATGATATGTCGTGCAGAAGATCGATTCAAGTTACGTCTGAAGGGAGTTCTCTGTGCCTCTTGGATTTCAATGCCTTTTTCCTTCCCCAGTTCAGGGAAGTTCTCAGCTATTATTTCTTCAAGTACCCCTTCAGCACCTTTCCCTCTCTCTTCCTCCTCTGGGATACCAATTATGCGTATATTATTTCTTTTTAGTGTATCACTTAGTTCTCTAATTTTCCCCTCATACTCCTGGATTTTTTTATCTCTCTTTTTCTCAGCTTCCTCTTTTTCCAAAATTTTATCTTCTATTCTCTCCTCTGCCTCTTCAATGTGAGACGTCGTCGTTTCCATTTGTTTTGCATTTCATTTAAAGCATTTTTCAGCTCCTCGTGACTGTTCCTTAGTCCCTTGGTCTCTGTAGCAAGAGTCTCTGCTGTCCTCTATACTGTTTTCAAGCCCAGCGATTAATTTTATGACTATTATTCTAAATTCACTTTCTGTTATATTATTTAAGTCCTTTTTGATCAGTTCATTAGCTGTTGTTATTTCCTTGAGATTCTTCTGAGGGGAATTCTTCCGTTTGGTCATTTTGGATAGTCCCTGGAGTGGTGGGGACCTGCAGGGCACTTCCCCTGTGCTGTGGTGTATAACTGGAGTTGGTGGGCAGGGCCGCAGTCAGACCTGATGTCTGCCCCCAGCCCACTGCTGGGGCCACAGTCAGACTGGTGTGTGCCTTCTCTTCCCCTCTCCTAGGGGCGGGATTCCCTGTGGGGTGGCGTGGCCCGTCTGGGCTACTTGCACACTGCCAGGCTTGTGGTGCTGGGGATCTGGCGTATTAGCTGGGGTGGGTAGGCAAGGTGCACGGGGGGCGGGAGGGGCAGGCTTAGCTCGCTTCTCCTTAGGTGATCCACTTCAGGAGGGGCCCTGTGGCAGCGGGAGGGAGTCAGATCCGCTGCCGGAGGTTTGGCTCCGCAGAAGCACAAAGTTGGGCATTTTCGCGGAGGAGCGAGCAAGTTCCCTGGCAGGAACTGGTTCCCTTTGGGATTTTGGCTGGGGGATGGGCGAGGGAGATGGCGCTGGTGAGTGCCTTTGTTCCCCACCAAACTGAGCTCTGTCGTCAGGGGGCTCAGCAGCTCTCCCTCCCTTTGTGCTCCAGCCTTCCCGCTTTGCTTTCCGAGCAGAGCTGTTAACTTATGACCTCCCAGATGCTAAGTTGCGCTTGCTGTCGGAACACACTCCGTCCGGCCCCTCCGCTTTTGCCAGCCAGACTCGGGGGCTCTGCTTGGCCGGCAGGCTGCCCCTCCGCCCAGGCTCCCTCCCACCAGTCCGTGGAGCGCGCACCGCCTCACCGCCCTTCCTACCCTCTTCCGTGGGCCTCTCGTCTGCGCTTGGCTCCGGAGACTCCGTTCTGCTAATCCTCTGGCGGTTTTCTGGGTTATTTAGGCAGGTGTAGGTGGAATCTACAGCGCGGTGAGCCCAGCGTCCTCCTATGCCGCCGTCTTCCAACCATCTCCCCTAAAATCTTTTGGTTTATAAAAGATTATACAATTATAGGTAAATCAAGATGATGTTTATGAGATTTTGGAAAGTGTGCAATCCCTAAATAAATCCTCAAAACTGAAAAAGGACTTTGAATCTAGCATCCAACATATAGGGTAGAATGTAACAATTCTTGATAATATGAACACATTTCAGATACATACAAAATGATAAATAAGGAATAATAATAATATGTTCATTTGAAGCTGAATATATCTTTCCTCAAACTATGTGAGTAACTTCTTCACCCTCCCTCATTCTAGATCAGACTACTAAAGAATTATGCATATCCTAAAACATAGCTTCAGAATATTTCATCAAAATGGCACTTGGTTTTCTCCCCCATCACTAGAGTTTTTTTTACTTCTGACTGTGTTTTTTCTGTATTGTTTGTGTCCACTAATTCAATGGTTCTCCTGCACAATTTGTCACCTAGTATCTTCCCTCCCACCCATGCTCCACACACTGGCTTCCACGTAGCAACACCTATTCCACTCTGGGAGCGTTTGCAACAATACTCCAGCCCTGCCCTGGATATTACAGAAAACTTTGGCTATTATAACGCATATATTTAACACCTATCCAAAAAAAATTTTTTTTAACTTTCCAGTGGGGCAATGATGTCAGGCTAACTACATAACACATTCTTTCACTCTTCTGAGTTTCCTTCCTTTGCTATTATTTCTCTGGTACTTTCTTAAATTCTTCTTCTTGCCTTTCTTGCAGGTCCTTTTGATTTTTTCCATTATCTAATTTTTATGTTCTCTTACTTTTTCTAGCTCTGCTTTCACTTTCTCTGGAAACCATTTCTTCAGCTTGTTTTCATTTTACTACATCAGAAGTGGTTTTTCCATTTACATAATCTTGTTATATGAATGCTAAATTATTTTTAAAAGATTTATTTTAAAAGTGGACATATTGACAACAAGTATATTCTTCTGAAGGAGTGTATATATAGACATGAAAATTTCAAAACTTCTTGAGAAAACTCTCAGAGCCATAGGTTGAATTTTAGTCATCTGTGTCGGAGTTAATGTTGAAATGATTTAAATCTAGATGAGTTCTTTTTACAAAAGTATTGCATGTGTCTTATTAAGAAAGGGAATTCCATTTAAAGAAACTGCAAATACAGTAACGATATTTTTTAATGAAATAAAGTGCAGCAATCCATGTTTGTAACTTAATCTTCACTTTAGGTAACTGTGAATAAGATTCATACTAATGAAAGTTTTAGAGCTATTTTACATTTTGGTATGTATTGATTTAAATACTTATCTCTCAACTCAAGTACCCTCAGAGTTCTAGGGAAATCAAACTGATATAAGAATATGGCGAAGTATATATTTAGATGAATGTTCTCCCAAGATATTGTTGACCTTTTAGATGACTAAAGGTTGCTAGCCTAAAATGGAACAGTTGTGTATCTATATTTTGTTTGTGATAAGATATTTTAATTTTTATGTGGTCATATGTATTCATTATTTTCTTTTTCAGTCTTCCAATCCCTTTTAAAGCTAAAGTATGTTATTTTTTCTGGATATATTAATATTCTAAAATATTCCCATCAAGTCATTTTATTATTTTAAGATTTATTTTATTTCAATGAGATTCAATTTGTCCAATTTTAATTTTAAGGATGATAATTTGGTGACAAGTCTAAGTCTTCACCAGCCCTACATTCCAAGGATTTTCTACTATTTTTTCCTAAAAATATTTATAAGTTTACATTTTACATTTACGTCCATAAACTATTTTCAGCTAATTTTGTATAAGGGTGAAGTTTAAGCTAAGGTTTATTTTTTTCTTCCTGTGGATGTTTAATTACTTCAGCTTTATATTTTGAAAAAAGCTATCCTTCCTTAATTGAACTGGTTTTGCACCTTTGTCAAGAATCTGTTCAGCATATTTGTGTGGGTGTCATTACTGAGTTCTCACTTCTGATTCTTTTACTTAATTCTCCTTTATTGAAATTGTATTGTTATTATTTTGTTTTAAATGAGAGACAAGGAGGTGAGCTGTTTTAATTTTACTCAGTATTGTACTAGTGATCTTAGCCAATATTAAAAGTTTAGAAAGCAAAATCAAAGGTATAAGAATTTTAAAGAAATGAAAACTTTTTCTTATTTGGAAATTCTGAGAGTGTTATGTTGAAAATACAAGTGAATGTGGGGAAAAGTATATAAGAATTCATAAGAAGCTTCAGCAAGACCAGTTGGCACAAGATCAGCTATAAAAAGATCGAGCATTCCTCTACCCAAATAATTAACAAATAGAAAATAAGTAGAAACTGTTACCATTCTCAGTATGAACAAAAACTCTAAAGTGCCTAGAAGTGAACCTAACAGAAAGCATATAAGCCCTTTCATAGAAACATTATAAAGATTACTGAAGAACAGACAGGAAGTTTGAAGAAATGGAAAAAAACATGTAAAAGACAATAATTTTCTCCCAAAGTAACCTATAAAATGTAAGTGCTATTTTAATCAAAATCCCAACAGTCATGTATGGAATTTAGAAGTTGGTCCTTAAATTAGTATAAATGAGTAAATACAGAGCATGGTCAAAATAATGCTGAACTTAAGGAGCGATGGGAGACAGCTGTCCAATCGGAGATCAAGCCTGAGTTACTATAAAGTATGCTAATTAAGAGAGTACAGTGCTGCTGTAGGCAGGAGCAAACACACTCCTGGAACACAGAACACACAAATAAACCTGTGAATTAATAAAAAACTCAATGTGCAAAGAAGTGGAAAAACTGATGTACGGCACAGCTATTGTTACAAATTATATGGAGAAAATAAACCAGTTTCAATATATTGCAGTGGGACAATTGGTTATCTATATGAAAATAAATAGACCTATATCCCAACCTCACATTATGGGCAAAAATAAATTCTCATGAATTAACATCTTAAATGTAAAAAGTAAAATTTTACTATTTTTAGAAGGAAAAAATAAGAGCATATTTTTATGATCTTTGGGTAGAAAAAATTTAAACAAGATACATAGACTATAAATTCTACATAGGGAAAAAAAGATTAGTAGATTTACCTGCCTTAAACTTCTATTCTAAAATATATACCAGGAAAAAAAAAAAAAAAGCTTTGGTCTGGGAGAAGATATTTGTTAGTATATAACTGTCAAAGGATTAGTATTCAGAATTTACAAAGGAAACCTAAAATCAACAAGAGACGAAATTGAAAAGTATAATAGGCCATTCACACAAGAGAGGACCCAAAAGGAAAAAAAAAAACTAAACTAAACTTTATAAGTAATTATAGATGTACAATTAAATACACACACGCACACACGTAAGTTTTCAGACCACAGGGTAGCAACATTCTGTAAGTCTGACAAAACAAAGTTTTGCAGAAACTATGGAGAGATGGAAATCTTCTATAGTGCTTATGTGTTTATAAACTGGGACAAATATACTACAAAGCATTTTGATAACAACAAGCAAAGTAAATGTGCATTAAAATGTGTGCTCATCAAGCAAGCCATTCTATTTCTGGGTACATAGTGCAGATAGTTCTTGCACATCTGTGCAAGGAAAACCATTACAAGAATTTTCATTGCCATATTATTTCATAATAACAAAATTATTTTAAAATATCCATTAACAGAAGGAGAGACAAATAAATTGTATAGTAATACTGAATGCAGCAATTAAAATAAAGTTACATGAGTTAATATGGATAAATCTCAAATACAATGATAAATTAAAAAAAAAATTGCCTAGCAGTGAGTTCAGTAAACCTGAAAAACAAAGTCATATAACTGTCTATGGATATATTTGAATTTAGTGTTTTGATATGAAACATGGATAGCATGATAAATATCAAATCCAAGGAAGCAGCTACTTCTTGGGAGGAAAGAATTGACATCAGGGCAGTGTACATGAGAGGACTTGAGGACTACCTATAACGCTTTCATCTGTACAAAAATTCTGAATCAAATAAATCAAAATATTAAGATTTGATCAAGCATCTAAAGGGAAAATGAAATGGGTATGACAAACCATCGAAGCAAGAAGTTAGGTAGGGAGATAGAAACAAGATAGAAGTTTTAGCATGAAACCCAAAAAATGTGAAGCAATTTCTGACAGAAAATGGGAAGTGAAACCAGGAAAACTTCCCTGAGCCATGAGAAAAGTACTACAGACTCTTTGTGTAAGTTATTATGTGATGGCTGATAAGTAAGGGTTCCCTTTCCCTTCACACTTATAGAGATAAGGCATCAAAAGATCTTGCAATAAGCCATATGACTTTGTCATTTTCCCGACTTTTGGGGAAGTTCAAGATTTGGGCCTATAATGGCATCTGGAAATGCCTGGGAAATGCTAATAGCAGACATTGATTAAAGCCACCTGTATATAGTCCATTGCTTACATGAAAAATGTGAAAGCCTCTCACACATAACAACTAGGAAATTAGGAAGAACACACTATTATTTACTCAATAACAACAACCATAAGTAGGGATGCCAATTGACCATATGTCACTAAAATTGTTCAGGACTGCTTCAGATTGTTTCAATTCAGACCAAAATACAAACCACTTAAAGAAATGTGTACATAATTCACAAAGCTCACTACTCATACTCCTTATGGCTGTGAGACATCACATGAGCAAAGTGCCTTCATGAACTCCCCTGCCTTCTCGGGTATTGGCTTGAAGTCCTGAGTTATTTGTATAGTGTGGAAAGGCCTAGAAAATATTAGATTCCAACTATCTCTCACTTTTCTCTTCTCCAAATAATTTCTTCCTGCATTGCACTTGTTGAAAGCCTCTTCTGGAGTGATTAATGAGGTTGGGAGATGAGTTAAGTCATTTATTTTTCCATTCCATCTTGAAAGCATTCAAAGTTACTTTTTCAATAAGCAGGCTAATTGATCATGTGACCACTAAGCATTCCTGGTTTTCTCTCAGCATATCTGATTTTATTCATGAAGCTAGAAAACATTATAAAAAGCTTTGGTTGAGACTACATGAAATTCAATAGGCTTGATGCCTTCCTTAAAATGCTTCCTATATGTCTAAGCTGTATACACATACTGCAGGGTAACCTGTAAGGTATAGGAAATATTGGCATTTCATTCTGCCTGCTCAAAGGGGTTACTTAGTCATGAATAGAGATCAGAAAGACCAAGACAGTGTTAAGTGGAGGTTAGTGATACTCTCAGAATGTCTCTAACTCTATAGCTGAACATCTCTGATTCTGTCTCAGTAGGTATAATTTAAATAGGTTTTTCAGAAAATATTTTAGGGAAACCTACAGGAATTGGAAAGGAAAAGAATGGGCCGAGTGTCATAACATATCTCTTGATTTCTCTTGTGTTTAGAATCTTGGCCCTGCAAGTTTTTGGTGGTACTCAGTAAAATGAATTACTTAGATTTCTAGTTCTGGTTGGTAGGACATTTGATTCAAAGTAGCTGCTCTGCTGTTGCAAGATCTAGACTCTTATATGATATTTATGGATGTAACGTGGACTTTGGAGAAAGGTGGGAGGGGTGAATGTGCTGGCCTAACATTTTAGAACCTATTTCTAGAACTTTGCACTCCAGAACAACATTTTGGAATCTTGTCTTTAATATGTATTACTTGTTTATGTCTTGTTTAATACCTACCACTTGATTATAAGAACAATATACATTTAGATATAATGTGAAGTTCAAATTAATTACTAGATGTTTACATATAGTTTATATCTCCCCAGATAATCATAGGAATCATATTTAGCACATATTCATCTTAAATTTGTATTTGGTTCTATTCCACATTTATGGTTTTATGTGAAATCAGATCAAATAGTCATTTGACTTACATGTGAATCTTTATTATGTACCAGAAACTCTACAAGGTAATGGTTATTTAAAACCACTGGGGGAAATGTCAGCAGGGATAAAGGGGGGGGGGGGGGGAAGCAGAAATTCAATATTTTTAATTTGGGTAACTAAATAATTCTTATTTGCTATTTTTCCTTATCACAGTTCCTATTAAATTTAGAGTGGACACATAGTGGAGAGACTGTATTCAGAGGTTGGACTGATCGAACTAATTATGGAACTTTATCATTTTTTATGCTGTTTATCCCAATTCATCATTTTTTTTCTAACAGCAAAGAGAGAATCAAAAATATCACTTCCTAAGAGAAAATTTTAGAATGTAGAGTTTCCTTGATTTGGGGGGGAGGAGGAAGGAGGAAGTTAGTGCTTTTATATTGTTTTCAGTGGAAAAATGAAAGTATATTAAATAACAGTTTATGTGTTTTGAATTTCCATTAACAGATATCAAATGGTATTTTTAAATTTTTATGTTATTTGAAAATATTAAAATTCATTTGAACAGCAAATTCTTACAAATTAAATTTAAATAAGTGACCCATTTAAATAAATGAAGAAAAATCACAGGAAATCTATAACAGAGAGGGAATGCATCCTAGAGTCTATTGATTTAAAAAAGAAAAAAACAATGTGAGCAGTAGTTGGACAACATTCCTGGCACTTTCAGCATCCCAGAAATCCTTGCAAATGTAATTTATCTCAATGCATATAGGTTCACAAGAACTTTTAGAGATAAGCTGCTTTTCTCTCCCCGTTTGTATTACACAATGAACCACTGTACTTGAATCATCTTACCTTACCCATGTTTTTTCCACTTCTCATTATTATTCACCTAGTCTGATCCCATTTCTTTTCAGAGACTGCCAAGTCATCAGCTCCTTTCTCACCATGTTAAGCAGACTTTATGCCAGTTTGTAGTTTCCTCTTTATTACAACTCTAAATTTTCCATGGTGTGAACCGCAAAGAAGATATGAGCTTTTGTTTTTTGTATAGTTTCAATAGCCAAAAAATACTTTCACAAACTTCATGTCAGAGACTACTCTAATACTTGTGTGATAGTCTAATGTACATATCACCCATATGTATTCTTAATTTTTCTAGGAATATTATTTCAACTAAATTCACTGAATAGTTTTTAATATAGTTCTCCTCTCATAAAAGAGAAACTTTTTGGAGACTTACTAAGGGCTCTTGCTTACAAAGTTAGTCTTCAGGGGTGCCTGGGTGGCTCAGTTGGTTAAGTGTCTGACTCTTGATCATGGCTCAGGTCATGATCAAACAGTTCATGGGTTTGATCCCTGTGTCCATCTTTGCACTGACAGCGCAGAGCCTGCTTGGGATTCTCTCTCTCTCCCTCTCTCTCTGCCCCTCCCCTGCTCATGTGCACACACCCATGGGTGCGCAAACACTCTCTCTCCCCCTGCCTCCCCCCCCCCAAAAAAAAAAGTCTTCAATGAAGAGATATCACAAAAATATCTTAAATACCTGGCAGGAATATGACCTAACAAAGTATGTGAAATTGCTCAGAATGAATTTGAAAGTCATTTTTCTTTATATTTTGGAATATTCAAACTTTACCTGAAAAGCTATGTTTGCTCACTCATTTTCATATAATCACTACAAGGCTGCAAAACATGGATACTTCAGAGATTTCTATTTTGATTTTCAAGCTTAAACTACTAATAAATTATGTCATGAACATGTTCTCCTCTGATGTCATCACTACCCTATCTGTCTGCTATTTCTCTTCTAAAACTCTGACTAGTTTCTACTTGAATGACAATTAAACATTTTTAATCTGAATTAAATTTACATTTTAGGAGATTCCTTTACATTATTATCTGGATATTCAATATCCTTATATTAATATATGAAACATATGACAGATGAATTTTATTTTTCCCTTCAAAAAGTTCTTCCTATTATTTGATCACTAGTGGAAATCATTTTCACATAATTGTTAACTGAATAATCCTATGGTTTTATGAATTAATCCTGTATTTTGGCACTTAAAGATCTAAATCCTTCATATGCTGCTATTATTTGATTAACATACTTTTGATGAGATTATAATTAAAGAAATGGATTTCCCTTAGCTCTCATTTAGTCTCTAAATTTAAGTGCCTACCTTTTCCCAAGACCAAAAGATTTTTTACACTTTCTCCATTTTCCTGTGGCAGCCACATATACCTTAAATCAAATTTGGAGACCTTTATAGCTAAACCTAATTTTTCTCATTAATTGAGGTAGATATGAGTATATATTAATTTTTATTGAATTTAATTTTTATATGATTTTTAAAGTAAGGTCATTAAATCTCCTAAATGGTATCAAATTGCTTTAATTACATGATCATCTGACATATGTCTTGTGGATGAAATAATTTAAATATTTGAGGCTTTTTATATCTGAATTTTCAGTTTCTCATTACTTCTGATTTTCCCTTTGAGAGAAAAGTATTGAAGTTTGCTAAAGTGTTTCCTTCTGTACTTTATAATTCTCTTATACTCAAGCAGTGAGTCTGATTTTTCCCCATAATTACCTCAGCAGTGGAGCACAGTGAAGAAGAGTTGGACTCCTAACACCCACTTGTTTTCCATGACACTATGGTGCTATGTAGTAGCAACTTCCAGAGAATAACTCCAGCCAATAAAATGATGGAAACCATGATAAAGAGGACAAAGACTATAGCCATTATTTATTAAATACCTCCCATGTATCAGATACTGTGTTAAGTGATTTAAATATATTGCATTATTTGATCTCCAAACAATATCTACTTGCTATCCTTATATAGTTGAAAAGGCTGAGGTTCAGAGAAGTTAAATATTTTACCCAGGGTCACATAGCTAATAACTGGTAAGACCAAAATGGGAACTCAGTGACCATTTGGTAAGCAAATTGTTTCACCTTTATTTGTGGCTTTCCAACCTAAGTCATTGTCACAATCTGTTGGAGATTTTTAAAAAAATACAAATAATCATGGCTTCTAATTCAGCTTGGCTTTGGCTACAGAGATTTTTTTTTTTTTTAAATACAAATAATCACGGCTTCTAATTCAGCTTGGCTTTGACTATAGCGATGCTTGAGGCAAGAGCAAGGAGTTCTCCCTCCCAGGGTTTTTAGGAGCTTCTTTCTTTACTCTTGGGTTACCCCTAGGAATATGAAGATTTTCCGGGAGGTGTGGGGCTCAGGTACTTTTAGGGGATTCATTCTCCATTCCAGATCTTCCAAAATTGATCTGCTTGCTTTATTCCCTCTCATAGAAAAGATACACTTTATCAATCTCCAATATTAGCATGACACATTTCCACACACTGTTAAGTCTTATAGGCCAAAGAATTTTTTTACAATGGATGATGTTAGGTGTTGAGAACATGACTGACTAATAATTAGGTATAAATTTTTTACAAATGTAGTCATTTCCAATTCTTTGATTTCAACAGAATTGAAGAAAGATCCAATTGAGTTATCAATTACTTTTCCCATAATGTCATTTTTAACCTATATAATTGAATTCCTTCCTATAAAAACATCTTTCAGTCCCATCTAGTTATTTATGTCAGAAAAGTTTCCTAATCTTTACATATATGAAAATTAAAAATAGGAATTGAATCGGTGGTAAAATTTGTTTCATTCTGCCAATATTATCCAGAGATACATGAAAATAAAACCTTATATAGCTTGAGGTACCTGGGTGGCACAATCAGTTGAACATCTGACTCTTGGTTTTGACTCATGTCATGATCCATGGTTGTGGGATTTAGCCCTGCTCTGAGCTCCACACTGAGCGTGGAGCCTGCTTGAGATTCTCTCTCTCCCTCTGCCCCTCTTCCCCACTTGCACCTGCTCTCTCTCTCTCTCTCAAAAAATTTAAAAAAATAAAAATAAAAAAATAAAAAAAACCCTTATATAGCTCATTAAAAGATACATTTCCAAAAAATTTAATTTTGAAATCTAATGACTATGACAGTCTGTAAAATCATTTAGTTCAATTGTGTACTAATAGAAAATATGCTAAATATTGAGTCCAGAAAAATTGATAATATCCACAGTTTATGGTTACCAAGAAATAAAAAAAAATATTGATATACTTATCTATATGTCATTTTATCTGTATTTACTAAAGTTTAGTGATAGCTCCATATAAGGAAATACTCAAGAAGTCAGTCTGATTTTGTCCCATAATTACCTCAATGGTGGAGCACAGTGAAGAAAAGTTAAAGCAGCTATAGTTCAGCTGCTTACACTTGTTTAGAAGAAAACACATTTAATTTTTAAATTTCTTCAAGAACATTCCAGAAACTCAGTGAAGAAGAGATTGTATACAATCCAAGTGCAGTTTTTGGCACTGCTGCATTTTTACTATTTTAGCCCCATAGCTGCCATAATCACAGTCACTGACACTGGGTCAACCACCATCACTTGTATGTATATGTTACCAAAGAGTACTAAGCCATTTAACAATATGCAAGCATGTTATTTTATCTGTCTGCAGTATCCTCAAAAAAACATCCCTGAGCCTGAACTCTCCTAAATTACTCTGATCATTGGTAGTGATATTAATATGGAAAAAACATATTGACACTTTCAAATTGTACCAAGTTATTTTCCAAAAAGGCTTTGTATCTGTTATAATCACCTCAAAAACTCACCATAGGTATTGTTCTAGTAACAAAACAAAAACCTCTACCTAAAGGACGATCTTAATAATACTTTATTAAAACTAAAATGAAGGACTTAAGGATAAAGTTAGCATTGTTGAAATTATCTACTCTGTACCAGAAATAGCTATTATTTAAAACTATTTTCTTCTATTATTAAATATTGTGTCTTAATCATTGAAAATATGCCCTTGACAAGGCTAAGAATCAAGTAGTTTCTTGAAGGATAAAATATAGAAAACTTGGATATTTCATTCAGGGCCACAAAACTTATTTTTTAAAATAATGTCCATATTTATTTAGTGCCTGTGTATAGGGTTAAACTCACTTTGTTTATTTAATGATATTGTCATGTCAGAGAAAAACTGTGATGGAGTTAGACAAGACTTTATTCAAGACTATTGCATAGGAACCAATACTATTATAATAGGAGAGAGAGATTGAACTCAACTCCCTTGAAACAAAAGGCAGGATAATTGAAGCATTGGGGCAAACTATGGGAAAGTACTAAAGGATGTTAAGGGGGGGCTCATCATGTGGTTAGGACATCTGTGTTTAAATACTGGTGCTTATGAAAGTTAGGCTTTTACCCTCAAACAGACACTGGGAGATAGGGGCACAATCTTTCTTGATGATTACATTTCAAAGGGAAGACTCCCAGGTCCTTGAGAAAGACCTCTGAGATTGCAAAACTAGAAAGAGTCTGGAAAAAGATGTACAACTTGGAAATACAGGAAAAATAATGCAATTTCAAGTTTCCTAAAGTAAAACTCTAAGAAAAGGGAAGTCAAGGGAATATAGTCAGGAAGAAACTTGTCTAAAGTTTAGTCAAGCTAAGGGAACAGTAAGATTGTCTTGGCCAGTCATAACAAAGATGATTTTGGCTGTTGAAAAAAATCAAGTACAAGGATGACTGTTCTTTCTTAGATAATTTATAGAAAGCTGAAATTACAATGACGGCATAGCATGGCTTAATCTTGGACTGAATGTATACTTACAGGTTGGTAGTGCTCTGGAGCATAGTAGTGCCTCTTGACCAATGCTAGCATTTTAATTAAAGATTAATGATGTCTGGAAGCATGAGTCTATCTGTTGTCTTGGGACAGGGTGAATGAGGTGATTTGCCTGGTGAATCCTGGGAGTTTTTGCCAATTAAGACTGGTCATATAGCTGTAACATGCCTATGGAACCATTTCACTATGAGGTCCCAGCAAGAAAAAATTGGGGGCTTCTTGGTACAGAGGTGTTTCATATATTCTCAAGATAATAGTTCCAGACCTGGAGGCAAAGCACATACTGGCAACCCAGGGATAGGAAGTCAAAGAGGCCAGAGCCTGAGATCTCCAGACCCCTTTCTCAATGCACACCCTCATGCTACTACTATACTGTAACTTTCATTTGTGATAATGCTCCTCTGTGACTGTAAACAATCTAGTGAGTCCTTTCAGAAATGGGATACTTAAGGTAATAGCCATGTAATTAATACATGTAATATATGCTAATACATTTTGATTCATAAATAGAAATGGTCTCATGTCAATCAAATAGAGATTATTCAATTCAGTGATCTTTTAAGAAACTTTGATCATGTTGATAGTTGATAAATGTTTTTGTTTTTGTTTTTCAAATTTGGAGCATCTATATACTGATTGATTTCTGCACATAGGCTCTAAAATATGTATGGATCAAGCCAAAATATTTGAGACAGGGTTTTATAAACTAGAGGCCTCCAGGCCAATGTTAAAAGATGAATTAATTTTCAACACTTAAAAATTGGGACATTTTACATATAAATCCTGATTGCCTTCTTCATTTGAAATATTGAAATACCCAGCCAAGTGAATATTGCCATCTGGTAACAATCAGCTGAGTATTGGCTTCTGTTTTTATACTAAGTCAGGCATTTTCTATTTACCATAGTCCACACTCAGCCTACACACATTTATACCTGGTTTACAACCTGGCGTACAACCATAAGGCAACTGAAATAATGCCATTCAAAGAATAATTGAAAGAGATGGGGAACTTTAAAGATAAGAAATGACATAATCATTTCCTTCAAATATTTCAAAGTTTTCATATGGAAGATTAATAAAAATATTTTGTGTTGTTCCAGTAATAATTTTGATATCTTAAATCTCTGTAGCACCTTATTTCATGTATTCCTCATACTACTTAGTGTCTATAAAGAAGACAAAGTTCTTAAACCCATTTTATATAGGAGAAAACTTCATTAAGGAGCTTGCCGAGGGTCATAAAACTAGGAAAAGTGGAGAGGTGGGGATTGAACACAAATCTTTTTTATCTTAAGGCCAAGAAGGGAACACAAACCCAAATGCTTCAGGGACCAGAAAAATAACACAGATGTATGGAGTTGCAGGGGGTCACAACAGGAAGTGGCAGGGGTCTGTGAAAGATTGGAGGATGCCTCTGTCAATTAAAATTTAACTTAAAACAAAAGTGATGATGAGCCAAAACACATGTGCCTTTGGTTGTGCATAGGGACCATGAGTCTTCAACTTCTGTGGGATATGCTGCCTAGAATTATGGATATCCCTTCACAGCAAAACAGTCTAAAAGTGAGTTTACTATTGCTGTGAGTACTTAATCCACACAAGGATACTATACTAGGTTACCGACTCAGGATGAGTTGAATTAGGTGACTTTTAAAATCTTTCAGATTCCAAAGTCCTATGAGTAATTTTTTAAAGATACAGTTCTAGTATTTACAAAATACAAAATAGCCAAGGTAAAATGTGTATCCCCCCAAGGGTTTGTATTATATGCTATTGAATACAAAGGTAAAAGAAGTTACACTGAAATCTCATGTTTCCCAGGAGGTTGTAACACCCAACTTTTTCAGCCCTAGAAGTTGGTGCTGGGTAATTGTACCACTGATGGTAATGCTAGCTGCTTTAACAGTTAAATCCCAAAATATTAGTTTTCAAATACAACTGAATAGAAGTTTATTTCTCCTTCAAATGACTTCCAAAGTGGGGGCTTCTGACTGGTGGTGGCCTTTTCCATAGCAGTGATTCAAGGACTCAGGTTCCTTCCTTCTTGTGGTTTCCACTTCTCTGGGTATAGTTCAAAGGTTGTCCTGGAGATCAACTTCCCAAACAGCAGGAGGTGAAGAGGATATCACAAGTATTGTACATGGTAAATTTTTACATGCCATACCTGAGAATGATGCTTAACAGTCCTGCCCATATTCCACTGGCCAGAATTCAGTTACATGGGACACCTAATGCAAGAAAGGGTGCCAACTGTAGTCTAGCTGTGAGCCTAGGAGGAAAAGGAAATGGATTTGGTTAACAGCTATTCAATTTTTTTAATTTATTTTTTTAATATTTTTATTTATTTTTGAGAGAGAAAGAGAGACAGCATGGGCAATCAGGGGAGGTGCAGAGAGAGAGGGAGACACAGAATCCCAAGCAGGCTCCAGGCTCCGAGCTGTCAGCACAGAGCCCGACGCAGGGCTTGAACCCACGAACCAGGAAATAATGACCTGAGCCAAAGTCGGACGCCCAACCGATTGAGCCACCTAGGCGCCTCTATAGCTATTCAATTTCTGTGAGAGCAGTGCTTAGGCTTATATTAGAGCTAGCATATATTCCCCGACTTTTGAAGTCTACACAATCAAAATAGCACACCTTAGCATATAATTACATATACTTGTCAACGTGGTTTCAGATTCAGTATTGCAGGTGATCCTGACAATCATCCTGTATGAGTGAACTAATCCTCTGCTCTGCTCCTCTTTCTGAATTATGATACAAATGTAAGCACATTACCTCTGCAGTCAGATACTTGGGTTTATTTTATTTATTTGTTTGTTTGTTTATTTGTTTAAATATTTATTCATTTATTTTTGAGAGAGTGTGTGTGAGCAGGGGAGGGACAAAGAGATAGACACAGAATTCAAAGCAGGCTCCAGGCTCCAAACTGTCAGCACAGAGCCCAATGCGGGGCTCGAACCTACTAACTGCAAGATTATGACCTGAGCCAAAGTTGAACACTTAAGGGACTCAGCCACCCAGGTGTTCCAGATCCGTGGGTTTAAATCCCATTTCAACTACTTGCTAACAGTGCAAATCTTGGGTGAATTACATTACCTCTCTAAATCTATCATCTTATCTGTAATGTGGTATAATAGAAATCATGGCTAATCTTGAATAGTTATCAGGCATCAGACACTGATATTAATGATGTCATTTAATCCTAACAACTTAATGAGGTTTTGTCATTTTGTCCCCACTCTCTAGATGAGAAAACTGAGGTACAGAAAAGGTAAGTGACCTCAGGAGTCACATAGCTAGAGAGTAATAAAGCCAGGATTTTAACTTACTTTTAACTATGTTGACATTCCATTTTTAGTAGAATATGTACTTTGCAGGGTTGCAATGAGAGTCAAATTTAAAAATAAAAACAAAAGAACAAATGAATTAACATGAATTAATGGAAGTATGAGTGAATGCATCCTTATGTGTCTTATAATGTGACCAAGAAGGACTAAACAAACAAAGATATCTGAGTTCTGTCACCTCATCAGATTCTTTATACTTTAAAAGGTAAATTGCCATGGTAGAAAAGTACAATAACATTAACATTTTACAGCTTCCACAAGATTGTTCTACCATTAGGATACATGATCACTAATATAACTCATGAAAGAAATTTGGTTAGCATTCTTTTTTCTCTTCTACAACTCACTTTCCAAGGTACATGGTGACATTTTGTGATAGTCGTTAAGAAATATCTCAGATATACTAGCATTAACTTGTATTTTTTTTAAATCACTTAGCAACTTTAAAATTTGTTATAGAAACACCCATGCAGAGCAAAGTGTGACAGACAATGCTGCAGTAGCAGTGGTGATTATAAATGGTTCGTCTACAAAATGTGACTCTGCAACCTTGAAATGGTGCCACTGGGGTGTATTATGCATATGGCGCTGATGCCCACGCAAAGATTTGTAATTACCAAGCACATGTTACAGGGTATAATTTCTTGCTATGGGAGAAATCAAAAATCTTGTGTCTCTTAGCTCAAGCATGGCTCATATCACTTTAATGTGTGACAAAGGGACCATATACTCAATTTTACATGTTACTTGTGAATGTCAAACAATGCCCTGGAAATGTCCAGCCAAATCTGTGTGCAAACCCCAAATAGAAGGTGTATCACTCAGGACAAATGTTTCTAGGTTTCATTTCCAGGGAAAAGGCTGTTAAATTTCCTTGGGGAATGAACTAAACTTTTTAGTTGCAAAAAGAAAAGCTAAAAATAAAAACTCTCCTGAAGAATAAATCAGGAATAGGCAACACTTAAGGACTTTGGATATGTTTAAAGACAAGGCTCTGTTTCAAAAGATAATCAGATTTCTTTATCCTTGATAGTCTGAGGGCAATGGAAGAGATAACCAGAAATCTTCATAATCTGGAGCCCTGGAACCCATATCTGTGGGAAATCATGTCACTGTGTTTTGATACCAGTTGAATCTGTAACTCTAATTCCTTAGTGCCTACCTCATAAAAGTGCCCTGTAGGGATGAAAAAGTTAAGCCTCTCAAGTAATTCATTTACCCTTTTTGAAGAAGCCCAGGTAGTTGCTAAATCTCCCAATTAAAGAGAAGCTAACTTTCATCTTCAAGTGGATCATTATGCACAAACAATCTTCCCTCTTAGTCCAGAAATTGCCCCCTCACTCCATCTCTACATAGTCCTAGGCATAGAAGGTTCACTGGGGTCCTTACTATCAATCTGAATTAAAAAGATCAAAGATAGAACAACGTAGCCCCCTCGCCTTCACGGATCTCCCTCCTAAAGTTTGCATTTCTGAGTTGTCATTTTATTATGCAAGATAGGAAAGATAAAATATGTACCTTAAAGCATAAAATAGATAAAAATTATCCCATCCATCAATTCATGCCGACTAAATATTTGTTTCGTGCTTACCATGGGCCCCGGGTACTGCTCTTGATGGTTGGAATTTAGCTAGGAACCAAAGCACATCCCCATCTGCGTGCAGTTCACAGTCTAGTGGGAGAGAGAGAACAAAAGTACAATCCCGGTGCAGTAAGTGCTTTGAAGAAAAATAGTGCAGGCAAAGGGGCAGAAAGGGGTGCGGTGGCAAGGGGGAGGCCTCTCTGAAGAGGTGCATTTTAATTTGAAAGACAAAAGGGAAAAGAACTTCAGGATGAGGGATGAACAAATGTGAAGATCCTGGAGTGGAATGAACTTGTCATGTTCAAGAAGCAGCAAGGAGGTCAGTGTGACTGGAGCTAAAGGAAGTGGAGAAGCAGGGAATGTGGTAAGAGGTGAGGGGGGTTAGATGGAGTAGTGCATATTAATTTCCTCCTTCTCTGTTGCCGAACAGGTCTTTAGTTTTCTCTTTTTTTCCTCTTTGTACAGATCTGTGGTCTCCTTTTGACCAAGGCCACTGGTGTCTATTTACCTTATACACTGAGGTGAAAAATACTTCAGCCTGAAAGGAAAACATAAAGCACTAAAAACAAAAACAAAAACAAAAAAAAAGAAAAAAAAACCCACCCTGAAGCTATAAACCAGATCTATGGAACTGTTACTACAAAGTGTTCACCAGAAAGCCAGCTGAGGAAGGAGTCTTTTAGGTGAAGAAAGTCATTTGGGGTTTGTACTCCATTGCTAGATGTTTGGATGATGAACGATTATTCTGCTTCTGTACTTGGCACTCAAACATTTATGCTTAAAATTACTTTAACCCGTAAGACAGAAATAGCCTAATGCCCTTCAAAAGAAATTCTATTACCACAAATATGCATTTGCAAAGTGTGTTTTCCTCTCATATTCTCTATCAGATTAAGTGAGGTCTTTAAAAGGCAACTCCATCAAGAGCCTTATGAAATGTACATGGAGATGCTAAACCGTTAGGTGCCCTTTATGATTAGAAGGGCGGCGCAGCTGTATGCTGAGCAGGGTAGTCTCCAAATGATGGTGCCTCCAAATACATCCCCTCTTCTAGGAGCGGGCTGAAATCAGCACAGTAGAAGCTTTTCAGTTTCTTATTTTGGAACACACACAGCAGTATCCATAAACATACCTCATTTTCATAACTGCATTACCTATAGAAGCATCATAAACATTTCTGGAAATGATATTTTTTCCTCAAATTTTTAAACTTAATGGAAATTTTAGAAGAGAATTGAAACTTCAAGTTGTATCCTTACTGAAACTGTCTCCCTTTAATGAACAAGTACTCCGTAAAGCTAATGTTTATCTATTACCATTTCCAGCTCCTTTCCCAATTCTTTAAAGCTTCGAAAGCTCTAAGATTGCTTTACAGTAGAAAAGACACCCAACCGGGAGTTTTGCTCTAATCCTGGCCCTGTCACTTGGTTATCTTTATGTAATCTTGGGCAAGACACTGACTGCATCCTATAAAACTGAGAGATTTGCTCTGCCCTCCTCGAGGGTTGTTGTGAGTATATGAATGAAAAAATGAATATTTTCCTCTTCTGAGCCTGAATGATTGGCTATGGCTCATTCTCCCCAGTGTCCTACACCTGCTTGTCATTCTCCTTATGCTCAGCTGTTCATCCTCATGCCACTGCCCTAAACACTCTTGTTCACAGCATTCTTCAGGTCTGCTATCCCAAACTGCAACATTTTTTTTTTTTTTTTTTCTGAATTCCTCACAGCAATTTGCACATTGTCTATCATGTAATAGTTGCTTTAAAAATGAATTGAATCCTGGGGTGCCTGGGTGGCTCAGTTGGTTAAGTGTCTGACTTCGGCTCAGGTCACGATCTCAGGTTTGCAGGTTCAAGACCCGTGTCGGGCTCTGTGTTGACAGCTCAGAGCCTGGAGCCTGCTTCTGATTCTGTGCCTCCCTCTCTCTCTCTGCCCCCCATCCCCCTGCTTGCGCTCTGACTCTCTCTCTCACACACACACACATAGATAAGTGAGTATTAAAAAAAATTGGGGGGGGGGCATCTGGGTGGCTCAGTCGGTTGAGTGTCCGACTTCAGTTTAGGTCATGATCTCACGGTTCGTGAATTCAAGCCCCATGTCAGGCTCTGTGCTGACAGCTCAGAGCCTGGAGCTTGCTTCAGATTCTGTGTCTCCCTCTCAGTCTCTGCCCCTCCACCACTCATTCTCTGTTTCTCTCTCTCTCTGTCTCTCTCTCTCAAAAATGATTAAAAAAAACATTAAAAATTTTTTTAAAAAATGAATTAAATCCACATATATCAATGACTCAGTAATTCTACTTTACAATATAACATTTGCTAATTAGAATAAGATGATGTGCTGTTATAGATCTATCAGCTGAATCATGTTTCTCCCCATTCATCTAGCCGTTGCTGACAAATAGAACTTTCTTCAGTGATAGAAATGTTCTGTGTCTGTGCTCATACTGGAGCCTCTTGCCTCCTCTGGTCACCGAGAACCTAAAATGTGGCTGGTGTAACTGAGAAACTAAATTTTTACTTTTATTTCATTTTAATTAATTAGAATTTAAACAGTGACGTGGCTAGTGGTTTCTGTACTAGGCAGTGAAGATCTATACCAAAGTCACAAAAATACTCTCTAGGGGTGAGGGAAAGTTTTCATGGCCACTTGGATCCTTAAAACAGTTTAGACAGGGAAACCGCCTATTTATGTAAGTTGTGAAATTTGCTTCAGATTTTACTCTATATCTATAGTCATCAATTTCCTTTATAAATAGTCTACACAGAGCAGACTAACACACTGATTATTGGTTTCAACTCCTTTCCCATTAGGGGTTAGCAAAGACAGTGTACCTGAGATGAGATAGCTTCCTATAGCTAAGGCTTCTGTTTTCAGGGGAGACCTTCTGAGCATCCTAATGATCACCAATTCTCAGGTAGGACTTTAAAAATATTTTAGACGATTCTTAGACATAGCCACAAGCAAAGAGAAGATAAATTATTTTTCAGTGATGCCACAGGGTCAGTGTTCTTATAGGAACTGAGGAAGAAATATTTGAGCCTGGTAGTCAAACAGTATTTTCAGGAGAATTCCATTTTTATCTTCTTCGGGAGAGACTAACACATGAAGAACATTTGGATGTAGGTCTCTGTGACTACATTCTTTCCCTCAAAAACACAGTCAGAATTTAAAAGCTGTGGTCTTTTTTTAGCCAGTGCTGCTTCAGATTGTCTCTTAAAAAGCCATAATGAAAAACAACAAGTAAACAAAGATGGAGCAAATACCCTGAGGTCCAGCAAGAAGAAACTCAAAAGATGATGAAACTTTGATTTGACAAGAGCCAACACAATAAATTCAGGATCAACTATATGAAGTGTGACCATATAATAGATTCTCCAAATCTGGACATTTTGATTGTGAGAAGGGGCACTTTTCATAATTACACTGGGAATATAGGCAGAAATTGGAATTGTGCTAAATAAACATAGATGTATGGTACCCTAACTTTTTAGAAAAAATGTGTTCTAGATCAACGTTAATAATTTGACAGCAATGATTATGACAGCCCTGTTCTGTATGACATGCCCTGGCTCTTTTCAAAAATTTTTATTTTTAGCATTACCAGGAACCAGATTTTTTAAAAGTCAATGACAGTTTCAGAAGTCCTGCTATGCAGCTGCCTTCTAAGGAATGTCCTTCATAACCCTAAAGCTCTGTATCCACATTAGTGGTAGAGTCTTCTGATATTATAATACCTGAAACACATCCTAGGCAGGCCAGAGCCGTGTGGCTCTGAGATCAATCAGATCAATGGTTGGCAAACTTTTCCTATAGAGGGCGATATAGTAAATATTTTACATTTGATAACTACATTACATTTGGTGGCATATCTTTTGCAGCTAATCAACTCTTGTTGTAGTATGAAAGCAGTTGTAGGCAATACAAAAATGAATGGGTGTGGCTATGTTGCAGTAAAACTTTATTTATAAAAAGAGGTGGTGGGCCAATTGATCTAGATAGACCCTAGCATGAGAGACATAGAAGTCAGAACACATTAAGTTTTCCTGTATTATATTGTCATAGGGCTCCTCCTCACACAGATACCCTTCTTCCATCCCTCCCTCCCTCCCTCCCTCCCTCCCTTCCTTCCTTCCTCCCTTCCTTCCTTCCTTCCTTCCTTCTTTCCTTCCTTCTTTCTCCTTTCTTTCTTCTATCCTTCCCTTACTCCTTCTTCATTCATTAAAAAAATATATATGTATTAAAAACCAGCTCTGCACCAGCAATTGGGATTTCAAAGATAAGTAAGGTATGATTCTTCCAAATTTTCCTTTGGATAAACTGACAACATGTGGAGCAAACATATGTGATATGGCTTAGTGTTAGAGAAACTAGGGCTCAAGGTCATAAGATAATTTAAACAAAGACAGCACTGGACTTCATTCACCTGACGCAGCCCACTGCACCATCCTTCACTGCTGCACTCTGGCATATGTTTGGATGATCCAGAGAAACAGTAGACCAACAGCAGTCCATTTTTAGAAGCCCTGTTTATAACTTACATTGTGTAAATAGTAGCATTTCCTTAATCTCCCAGAGAAGATTTTTTTAAATAACTGAAACATAGCATTAATCATAAATGTGTTTTCTATATGGTATTATATTTTTATCAGAAAATGAAAATATGTAAAACAATATAATCGCAAAGTAATTAGCACCTCCAACATTTTTTATGAGATTGAATTAAATATTCTGCTATCTGATAAGTATATATTAATTAGTAGGAACATTTATGTAAAAGTGCTTTGTGTTTCTGTCATTGTATAACTTTTATTCCTAAATATTTATCTTAGAGTTGCAGATTTTCCTTAGATCCAATTCCTAAAAATAAAACAAACTATCTAGATGTAAAGTTGAGATTGATCTTAACAGAAATGATTTAATTTCTACTTTGCAGTAGAACCACACTTAGGTCACCAGATGCCTTCTGTGATTTACCTCATGTAACAAATGAAATGCATTTAATGGAAGCTTCAGCACATTAAGGCAGAGATAGAGTACCTCCAGTAGACTTCATTAAACTTAAATATAATTTCTTTTTTTTAATGTTTATTTATTTTTGAGTGAGAGCATGCGTGTGAGCAGGGTAGGGGAAGAGAGAAAGAGGGACTGAGGATCAGAAGCAGGCTCAGCACTGACAGGAGGCTCTGCACTGTGGGGCTCGAACCCATGAATCATGAGATCATGACCTGAAATGAAGTTGGATGCTCAACTGACTGAGCCACCTGGCACCCCACTTAAACATGGTTTCTTAAAGAAATCAAGTATAACATCTAGAAGAAGTTTCTAAGATAGCCTCAAGAAATGTTACGTCATAGTCCTGGCATTCATGGAAATACCTATTTTACAGGATAGAAAATATTTGTTCAACTTCCCCTTACTACAAAATTAATTAGGATATTATATAGAATAAAATGCCAGACTTTACATTAATGCCTTCTATAATGCTCATTCAATCCTCATTAAAACCATGTGAGTGAATGTGGGGAAATAAAACTTCCCTGAATTTCTCAGTGCTCTTGTAAAAAGCCCCAGCCTCCTGAGATTTCTTTCCCCTTATAAGCAGAGGAGAATAATTCTTTTCTTATCCCTCACCTCTGGAGTGTCTAGTCACTCGTATGGGACAGTGGACCTAACTCATCACATTGCTCTAGGGTAAGGACTAGGGAAAGAGTGGCTGATGCTCTTAGTATTTACTGTGAAGTAAAAACGAAAACAAGCAAAACTCCTAGAGTACCTTTTGTATACATTTAAGATAGATTAATAAAGCTGAATATGAAAAACTCAACAGCAAGATAAATCCTCTATACAGATGAAAAGAAAGACATTTAATAGCATATAAGGAACGCTGAAATCCTTCCTGCCTTAATCTATTTGGGCTGCTATACAAAAATAGCAGAAGCTGGGTGGTTTATAAACAACAACAAAAAAATTATTTTCCACAGTTCTGGAGGCTGGAAGTCCAAAATCAAGGCCCTGGCAGATTTGGTATCTGGTGAGAACCTACTTCCTCACTGATGGCTGTCTTCTCACTGTAACCTCACAGAGTAGAAGGGGCAAGGGAGCTTTCTCTGATGGCTTTTATAAGGGCACTAATCCCATTCATGAAAACTCCACCCTCATTATCAAATTACCTCCCAATAACCCCATATTCTAATACCATCACTTTGGGGGTTAGGTTTCAACATATGAGTGGAGGGTAGGGAGCTACGAACATGTAGACAGTAGCACCACCTGTTACTAGGATTTCAGTTTGCTTGTTCCTGGCTGTTGAAGTGGTGGGAGAATTCCTGGAACAGCTTCATCTTGAGCCCCATCCCCAATGGCCATCTCCCCTGCCTTCTCCTCCAGCACTTTTAGGCCCTTTCAGCTGTTCTTAGGTCTCAGGCTCACCTGCATCTGTGTCCTTCCTGCATTACTCATGGACTCTTGCCCTTGGTGTGGGTGAAACAGCCCTGCTATGGGTCCCTCCTCTCTGTATTACTGCGCTTTCTTCCCTGTTACAGATGATGATCAATCATTCATTATTCTTCATTCCACACATGGCTTTGCTAGTTTGTTTGATTTTTTTTTTCTGTTCGCTTTCTTGCTTCACTTTTGTTTCCTTTCCTTTCCTTTTTTTTTTTAAGAGCCTCTCCTGACTTTCACTTTATGATGTGGGTTTTCAACACCTTATCTATAATTCTGAAATCCAAAATGTCCTAGAAACAGATTTCTTTGTTGATTGGTTGGTTGGTTGATTTTTACTTATTGTCCAGCAAAACTCTCCTGACCTGAACTTGTTTAGGGGCAAAATGGGGCCCAAACTGATGCGAGGCTATTTGGAGACTTTATTTATCCACTCTGGTGTGTATATTTGTACAGTTCATGACAGCTCATTTTGTAATTATTTTAGAGTTCTGCCTCTATTTCCCTGGAGTTGGGAAGTGGATTCTAAAACCTATCCTATGAACTCTGTATTACCATTCTAAAATCTGAAAAATATTCTTGATTTCCAAAACACACCTGGCCTAAGAGGTTCAGAGATAGAACTGGGCAATGTACTTTCTGAGCCAACACCCCTTCTAAGGTGATTGGCCATGTCTCAAAACTGTTTTCTCTCTGTGTCATGCCTACTCAACTGAGCATGAATTGCTATTAGGCCTTTCTTACCCCTTATGTTCAAATTAACAAATTCAATTGTCTGCTCATCTGAGGAGAGTTTTGGAATGAAGACATAGATCTAAACATGAAAGTGTCCATTTAGAGGCAGAGAAACATAGTACTTTCTGAAGGGAGGGAATAGATGTTGGGGTTAAATTCTAGCTGGTAATGCTGACTGTGGCCACAGACTAGGGACCTGATGACTTTGGTGGTGGTTATTGTGCATTAGAAGGGCTTTGAGGAGACTAGACTCAAGGATTCCATGGGGATGAGGGTTTTGGCAGATCACTCAGAACTGGAGAGGGGATTAGAACTTTGTTTTCAGTTTATTCAGTGGTAGGGGGCCCACGAGGCTGGGACTCTGGGGACAGGAGTTGAAAAGAGAAACAGAGACTACTTCATCAGAGCAAGATCCTTGGGAACCCAGGTTTCCTACAATAGAAATTTGAGAGAGGTTACTTTGGCAACCCCACCCAAAGAGTGGAGTTTTGGGGGTTAGTTCACAACAAGCAGAAGCCTGAGAAAGATGGGGTAATCAGAGCTGGGGTCTCTGCCCTTTAACATTGATATGAGACCTGTTGGAACCTCAGTCCTCCATTCTAGGAAAATCCAGTACTGTCCCTGAAAATCTTATTAAGTTTTTAGATGTTAAGACAGGCTTAGTCCAGTCATAAACTGGGGAGGAAATGCTGCATCTAAATGTATTCAAATATAATAAAACAAACAAACAAACAAACAAAAAAAAAAAAACCTACAATGCCAAGTTGAAGGATGGACCACTTTGTGAGCCTGCCTAAGGGATTATTGGTGTGTAATTGCTTTTTTCTTTCATGTGCACTATGGATGGTAGGAGATGTTGATCTTCTTGTCCCTCCATGCTTTCCTTTCTTTCATTGACTCATGTTTGTTTCCTTAGATACATACCTCTTCCTCCTTCTCAGTGCCCCATCCTTACCCCTTTGTTCCATCCCCAGTACCACCACCCCCAACATTCCACTCTCCTTACAGGCTGCTCTCAGCCCCACATGTCTCTCTGTCCCTCTGGATGTTTGCACACTCTCACTCTGGCAATAGAGAAGACATTAACCTTATTTAAAGGTTTATTTATTGAATAATAATACTATATAGTTCTGGTTGCAGTTTCACATAAAACTGCAAAGAAAACTTTGTTTTCCTCAAAAGATCTTGTCCTTCTCTTACCCCTCCACCTCCATTAAATATAATCTTTGAATCTGAGTATGGTTCTTGAGTATGTATATTTTTTCTACTGGTCACTTATTCTTAATTTCTAGAAATAACTGTTTTCTCTTATTTAATGTTTAATTCATACTAATTTTTTTAAGAGAAGCCACTGCCCTGTTCTAAAGAGTTAATTGTAATTCACAATTAATGGTCTTTTTAAAAAAAAAACATAATAGGAGCATAATTGAAATGTGTCTCTTTGGGAAAGCATAGACATTAATTCTTTCCAACCATGAATTTCCCTAAAGCAAAATTCTAGCATGGTCAAATTTACTTTCCCATACTTGTTCAGTAATCTAGAGAATTTCATTCAAAGAATGAGCAAATATTGACTTCCCACCTTGGGAGGTAATTAGAAAAAGGGGGAAACTGGGAGTTGGGAGAAGAAAATGGGGATTGAGCATATGGCTAAGCAGGAGTAGAGGATTTTGCAGTAGTTGCCAGAGAGAGCAAGGAGGCTGAGAGAATATACTTTGCGTCTCTATGTAATGGGAGGAGCAGAAGCCTTGAGTCTTGCAAGAGGAACTGGTGGAGCTGAGTCTGAGAATTCTGCTGGATTCTGAGATCCTCTGGTGAACAACCTGTTTTCAGGGCTTTGAAATATATACCATTTACTGCTAGAACAGATGTGTTGAGTAAGGTAACACAAGTATGCTGCCTGAAGCATGCAAGTTTTCCAGCAGCCATGCAGTAGGTTTGGACGTGGGAGACAGAAGTTAGTAACTTGGATTCATAAAATGAGAAAGAGACTGATCTCTTGAAAAAGAGACGGGGGGCAGGGGGTTGTTGTAGAAGAAAATGTCTCTCACGATGCATGGTTTCTATGACAAAGCAAAATTGATTTCAGACATTTCTTTGATAACAAATAAAAGCAAGACCCTAAGCAAAGGATGGTATGAAAATTACATGTCAGGACCAGTTATTATTTAAATTATGTAAAAATTACTGCTTTGTGAGGTCTTTATTGTCTTAGCTTTAGCAAATGTTTGTAATATTTTAAGATTACCTTTCATGACCTTAGTTACTCTGACATTTTATTTATGCCATTAATGTTTTTAGTTCTTCAACTTAAAATTATCTTTTTATGGGGAATTTCAGGATGTAGGCTTCGCAGTTTTTGTTGGTTGGGCAAGGAGGATTGGACATTTGATTGAAGGAATTCGGGAGGCCCTTATCAGTATAGGATTCCTGAGAAGCAGTTACCTAAGTTTGTTTAAATGCTTCAAGTTATGGAAAATTTGCCATCATACAGACAGCTCATTACTTTTCATATAAGGGCATTTGTTTAGACTTTTTTCTTACAATGGTCTGAAGTGTTCTTCTTGGCTATTTCTTCTGCTCTCCACTGCAACAAGATAAAATCTATGTCCTTTCCTAAGAGGTGACAACAAGTTTTATGTGTGTGGTCCAAGTTCCTTTCCTTAATAGCAAGTCCCCTATACATTCCTTCACAACATGTCATTCATAATAATCAAATATGACACTTCTGCTACTGTAATTCCATTTTATCTGACATAGTTGGGCAGTTTCCTTCACTGCCGTGTGCTTACTCTCTGATTCTTCTTCCTTTCCTTTCCTTGACTCTTGTTCTTACCATTCATCTTCCCAGCCCTTCTTTCCACAGCTAGAACTCCCACCTTTGCCCCAGAGACTCCTTGCCCCTGGAAACAAACACACAAAAGCCTGGGCATGGGCCTGACGGGTGGCTCCTCACTCCTGGGGATAAATAGGAGTCAGACCTAGGTCAGGCCACCTTCTGGGTCAGAGAGAGAAATTAAAACTATTGTGACTCAGAGCTGCTAGTCCTAGCAAAGGGGCATCCCAGAGGCAGTGCCTCTAAAAGGTCCCTTGAGGAAGCCGAGCAGGGCAGGAAGAGGTTGGGATCCCACTGGCCCAGCCACATGTGAGCCTGCTGCTCCGAGGCCCCTGGGAAACTGGCACCGAGATCAGAGGAGCCCAAGGCATCTGGAGGGCTGTTTGATAATGTTTATATTTCATATTTGAAATGGTTTAAGAACGCAGATTCTCTGATTTTCACCAAAACAAATTATGACACTTTAATAAGGTGCTGGTAATATCGGAAGATCAGTCTTAGGGGAAATCATGCCAAAATGTTGTAAGGAGAGCTACTTCCTTTCCTAGCCACCCCACCCCTAGCGTCTTCCCGGCTATAGGTTTCACTCATTCATCAGTTTTTTGTTTGTTTTTTTTTGTTTGTTTATTTGTTTTACTTTTTTCCTAGAGGACAGGTCTTAGCTCTGTTTCTGGGATACTTTGCTTTAATGCATAGTAAGTTTATGTAACTGATTTTGGCATTCACTTGATAAAAACAGCTGTTAGGTATTCATTCAACAAAGTCTGTGGCTAATTGCTAGGGATTTAGCAACGAATGAGACAGAGCGTCAAGATGGAATGGTAAGCCTGTGGGCTCCAGAGCCAGGCTGACTGTGCTTAACCCAGTTTAATTCCTACATGTAAACCACTTAGAGTAGCACTTAGCAGCCACTAAATATTTAATAACTGGCATATGTTAGTATCTTAAATGTATCCTGCTCCCAAATGCCTTGTAGTTTAGTAGACAGAACAAGAATTCCAATTGACGGTGATAAACTGATTGGAAACTTTGTTTAAGGTCACTTGATCAACTAAGATCTTACAACTTCATTGTTTTTTGGCCATTTAAAAAATTTTTTCTCCATTTAGTTCATAAGGATATCTCAAGATTGGCTAATGACCTTCAAATACCATTGCTTAGTACATTTTGATTACCAACACTGTGTGTAGAACATAAAGCAGGGTGGCACTTTTGAAAAGGTGTATATTGCTGTCAAAAGCCTAGCTGTTAATTAGGTTTCTGTGAAAAGTTGGGTAATGTCTTACTCAGCTTAAGCTGCGATAAGGAACCACCACAGACTGGGTGGTTTAAACAATACACATTTATCTCTCACAATTCTGGAGGCTGGGAAATCCAAGATCAAGGTTCTGACAGATTTGATTCCTGGTCAGGGCCTATTTCCTGTCTTGTAGACAGTTTCCTTCTCATTGTGTTTATATGTGGAGAGACAGAGAGATCTGTCTTCCCCTTTGTCTAGGGCACTAATTCCATTATGAGGGCCCCACACTCATGACCGAATCTAAATCCAGTTACCCACCAAATGTCCTATTTCTAAACACCATCGCATTGGGAGTTAGGGCTACAGCATATGAATTGGCAGGGGTCAGGGGCACACATATCCAGCCCATAACAGTCACAAAATTTACCAATAGTTCAAACTCTTGATCTGTAATGAAGATCAACAGTACCAATACTATTTCATATGATTATTGTGTTTGCAGTGGGATGCTCTATATAAAAACCCAGTGCTCAGCATCTCAGAGGTCCTTCTGTCCAGGAGGTAATAACCTATGTGCATAATGAATTTTCAAGAATAAATACTGGAGGTAGAAACATCCACCTTACACTGTATTAATTTGAATACATGAATAAAATTTAACCTCCTTCCTGGTATTATTTTTCCATATGATTTTTGCAAGTGTACCAAAAAGAAAATGATTGTAATAGCCTAAGAGGAAAACTAGGTACCTATGTTTTGAGAGTATAGTCCTATTTAGTAGATGGCATCTGAGAATCATTTCAGTCTTTGTTATCATTCAAACCTTGTCAGACAAAATTTTAATTGCTCTTAAACATTGCCGTTCATTGGTGTTTTATTTTTCTGGTTCCAATAAAAGGATCCTTTGCTTTGTGAATCTTAGACTTTTTTTTTAAAACATTGAAGCAGACATCGTGTGACTGTTGAGAGCCAAGAAAATATTCTCAAAAATACTTGGCCTGGCTCAGTGGCTTCTATGTGCGATCCAAACGTTCCCGCCAACAGTCACCATGGTCCCTCAGAAGCTGCAGGCCAGTGGGAGCTCTCAGTTTGGGAAGAGAGTGTGAGTGGCAGGCAGCCTGTGGGCATGTAGGTGGGATGTTATGGGGCTGACATATGTGAAGCTCTTCCACTTTTACTGCAAAACTTCTGGAGAACAGGAATGTGCCGGAAACAGTCTGTTAGGAGAGACTGAATAACATTCAGATGCACAGTATGCCTCCGGCAAACACTTGTTTGATCTTTGTTGAAATATTAGCCTGTGGAAGTAACATGTCTGCATTACCATTTTTGCCTTTCATTTTTTTTAATTTTTGTTTTTAAGTTTATTTATTTATTTTGAGAGAGACAGCATGAGTTGGGGGGGGGGGAGGGTGTGGCAGAGAGAGGGAGAGAGAGAGAGTCCCAAGCCGCCCTCACACTGCCAGTGCAGAGCCTGATATAGGGCTTGAATCCACAAAGCCATGAGATAATGACCTGAGCGAAAACCAAGAGTCAGATGCTTAACTGACTGAGTCACCCAGGTGCCCCCAATTTTGGCCTTTTAATACCCACCAAGAAAATCTGTAGTTTATTTGGAAGCAAACTGACGTGTGAGAGAAGGCCAGCTCAGTCATAACTTTCTCACTTCCAAGTTGTATTGATTTGTTACTTAGTCTCTGCCACCCAGTTTTCGTGTACGTTAAGTCCCCATCTCAGAGGGCTTTTGTGAAGATAGAAAGGGAGAGGGTAACTGGATACCTAAGACACTGCAAGTGCTCCAGAAAACAATGCCTCATGGTTATTACTGTTTTGTTCAGTTTGAGTTTAGTCTTTTTTTTTTTTTTTAAGTAATGTTTTCTTATAAATGAGAGAACGTTGGCTGCAGGTAGTAGAAAACCTAACTAAATATTTTAAATAACAATTTATTATCTTAATAAGAAATCTGGAGGCATTTAATCTAGAGGTCAGTTAATTCAGTAATGCAACAAATTTTATCAAGGATTTGCTTTTCTTTCCACTTTACACTCTGATCACTAGCAGGTTAAATTTGGTGCATGTCCTTTTAAGATGACACCAGCATAGAATTCCACCAGGTGTAGTTTATGAATCTCTCTCTCTCTCTTTCTGACTCTCTTTCTCTCTCTCTCTTTTTCTCTCACTATACCAGGGAGGAAAACCTATCTCAGAAAGCCCCAGAGAAGACTTCCCCTTATGTTCCACTGGTTAGGATGTGTCATGTGCTCATGCCCAGACCAGTCATCAGAAAGGGGACAAGAATAGGATGTGGCCATAATCAGCATTTTCTTCTGTGTCTGGGTACGCTTAGGTCTGCAGGTACCTAAACTTAGGTTGTGCAAGTTTTGTTAGCAAAGAAGGAAGTCAGTTGCTTTTGTGTAGACAGTACATGGCAATTGAAGAAGCAACCAATAGTCTACTCAAGCTTTGATTTACACTTCAGTATTGTTCAAAATAAAATAACAAGTACAAAAGAGACAAGCTTTTTCAGAAAGCAACTGAAAGGTTTACAGAGCAAAGTTTAAACAATGGAGATGGCTAAAGCCATCCTCAGCTGTGAGAGAAATGTGTTGGGTTCACATACTGGTAACAGTTATGGTGGCCATAAGTTGGAGATTGGAATAACTTTTTGAAACCGGTGGTTATTCTCTCCCATAGGATAAAAAAAAATGGACACGCTCTCTTCTGATTGGGATAAATATAGTTACTTAGAATCCATGTTTGCTGACCTAAAAATGTTGTGTATGTTTCTATTCTAGGTTTTTCAGCTCCTGCTCCATGAAAGGAAAGCTGGGAGGTCAGGATAAGGAGACTGTCTTGTCTCCACCCCCATTCCCAAATGCCCACATGAGCGAGAGACACAGGAGAACCAGAATTGTCTATAAGATGAAAATGTAGCTATTGGGACTCAAACTTCAAGGAAAGCCCAAGAACTGGGGAAAGATCCAATGCCAAATGTTTGACAGATAAGTACCTTATAAATAACCGTTTAATATTAAAAATACAATATTTTTAATACAGCCCAGAAGATAATGAAACAATCTCTCCCCTTTAAAATTAAAGGGGAGGGGCGCCTGGGTGGCTGAGTCAGTTGAGCATCCGACTTCAGCTGAGGTCATGATCTCACAGTTGGTGAGTTCAAGCCCCACGCCGGGGTCTGTGCTGTATTAATGTAGAGCCTGCTTGGAAGTCTCTCTCCCTCTCTCTCTGCCCCTTCCCGACTTGCTCTAAATAAATAAACAAACAAACAAACTTTTAAAATATATAAAAAAGGGGAACACTTACTATTTAAAGGGAAAATAATTTATTTTATTCCAATAAAATCCATGGAATCTGTTAGCATTCTGAGTGCAGAAGAGAGGTATGGATTGAATTTAAGTGTTGTCGTCAATACGTAAAGTGTTGCTTTGTAGAGGATAATGACTGGTTCTTTTTATTCTGCACTTAAGTCATGGATGAAACCTGAGTTTACATTAAGGTATGAGGGTGTGACAGAAGATAACAGAAAAGAATTTCTCGAGCATTTGTGCTATTGCAAATCAGAGTAAGGTATTATTGGAGGCTATGTCCTATTCCTTTGCCAGTTTACATCAAAGAATAATTTCTTATCTGCTATGGTTTAAGTATGATTCAAGAAGGTTGGGTCAGATTATATTTCAAGCTTCTTAATAGTTCTTTAAAATAATTCTTAGCCGTGTTAAGGCTTCTTGGGGAAATGTTGATGGTTAGGCTTTCCTCCATGAAAAACACTGACAAACAATATCCAGAAATGGTTAGGCTTCTTGCATTAAAACACACTTGTAAAAGCATATGTTTTCCATACACTTTTATTTATCTTTTTCATCCATTAGGCTACCGTCAACAGAGGTACTAGCATATCAGTGTGTGTGTTTGTGTATGTGTGTGTGTATGTGTGTGTGTAATTTTCTTTTGGATGTAAGATAATGAGGTGCTGTGTGAAGAGGGTTGTCAGTGGAAAAAATCAATGATAGTTTATGTTTGGTAATACATAAGAGGATGTTGAACACACTGCTGATGACCTTGGAAAATTCTTTGTTCTTAGGTTATATATGTTAGTTTTATTTAATAATGATATTCTTAAAATATGAAAATGGAAACTGACAAATAAGAATGGAATGGGGGCGCCTGGGTGGCTCAGTTGGTTGAGCGTCCGACTTCAGCTCAGGTCATGATCTCATGGTTTCTGGGTTCAGGCCTGGCATCAGGCTCTGTGCTGACAGCTCAGAGCCTGGAGCCTGCTTCGGATTCTATGTTCCCCTTTTTCTCTGCTCCTCTGCCACTTGTGCTCTGTCTCTCTCTGCCTCTCAAAAATAAAGAAAACTAGTAAAAAAAAATTTTAAAAGAATGGAATGTAATTCAGCTAATCTAGTTCATGTCAGAATTTAGATTCAAAACATTTTTAAAGGGATGGGGAAAATAAACATTCAGACGGATATACTTCTAACCCTTCATCTAATATTCCATTACCAGAACCCAGAAAATAATTATTTATAGGAAGCTATCATCTTCCCCTTACACGGTTTCAAACATATTTTTCTTTTTTAGTTTCACGGACAAAAGGTGGTTATCTGAATAAAACTAATTAGCTTCCCAGGGAAAACCACAGCCTTTCATTACAATCAAAGTTGATAGGGGCTCATCCAAAGGGTTAGTGTACTGTAGGCCCTGTCAATGCTTAAAAAGGACTTGGGTAATTCTGATAATTAATATAGAAACTAGAGCTGATTTTCTGCTTTGAAATTACATATTAAATTTAAAAAGTGAGACTGGCACAGTAACTAAAAATTAGAGACATAAAATAAGTAAACAAATTATTACGTACAGTCAAGAAAATGCAGTTTAAATATTGTAATCTAGCAAGTTATGATATGAGACTGTCATACTTTCAAAAAAATTCATTGTTTAAATTTAAAAATCAAATCCAAATACTTTTAGTTTCTGTAGCCTCTGAAGTTTGTTATTAAAAATGAAGCTCTAATTATAAATCCTACCATACCCTTGGTAATTAATCCAGTAGTGACACCATTTATTCATTATATACCCTATAATGCTTTATTGAATATTATATTCTGAAGAATTAATTTTGCTTGTGGAAGAAGACCACTTTTCAAAATAGTGGGCTAACTCTAGGTCTTTTGAAGTCTGTCAACCATATTTTATGATTTTCATCAATGTTACCTCCTATATAGAGAAAATGAAATCTTTAAAACGGAATCCTAGGGGCACCTGGGTGACTTAATCATTTGAGCGTCTGACTTCAGCTCAGGTCAAGATCTCATGGTTTTTGAGTTCAAACCCCACATCAGGCTGTCAGCCTGCCAGCATGGAGCCACTTCAGATCCTCTGTTCCCCTCACTCTCTGCCCCTGCCCCACTTGCCCTCTCCCCAAAATAAATAAATCTTAAAAAAAAAAAAAACTCTGAACCTTGTTGAGTCTGTATATACGAAACATATGGGACTGAATATATGAAACATTTATGAGATCGAATTTATGACTCATATGGCAAAATGTTTTTTTTATATTTTAATTTTTTTAATGTTAGTTATTTTTGAGAGAGAGAGAATGCAAGAGGGGGAAAGGGCAGAGAGAGAGGGAGACATAAAATCGAAATTAGGCTCTAAGAGCTCAAGCTGGGGCTCGAACTCCTGGAGATCATGACCTGAGCTGAAACCAAGGGCCGGACACTTAACTGACTGAGCCACCCAGGTGTCCCTCTTCTCGGGCTTCTAACTGCATGTGGTATAATGTTCTAAACCTCTTAGGTAACCCCTGAGGCCCCCACAGTTCTCCCCCCCTCTGGTGCATCCCTTCTTGGCCAGCCCTCTCTCAGTTTCTCTAATGCACTGAGTGAGCTCTTTCCAATCTTGGGACTTCTGCACACAGTGCTCCCTTATTGGAAAGGTCTTGTGCCTACTCTGCTGGCTTAATGCCCAGCCATGCTTCAGGTTTCAGCTTAAGTGTTACTTTTTCGAAGAGGCTTTCTCTGTCTTTTCCATTTATATTATCTTCCCTTACATTGTACTCTGTGACCTAGCTCTCCTGAGCATTTAGCACAGTTATAATTATGTATTTGTTGCCTGGAGCCGTGCTATCTAATACTGTAGCCACTCGTCAACATGAAGTTGAATACTTGGAATGTGGCTCCTCTGAGCTGAGATGTACTATTAGTGTAAAAGATACTCTAACAACTTGGTACAAAAAAAGAACATAATATATCTCATGAATAATAATACTGATTACAGAGTGAAAGAATATTGTTTTAGATACATTGTGTTAAATAAAATATATTATTAAATTGATTTTGCCTGCCTGAGTTTGGTGGTTTTTAAATTTGGTCACTAGAAAATTTAAATATAATCTTTTCTTGTTCTTTGCACATTTGCCATGGGAATCCTTTCTCATCCTTTGATTTTAAGAGTGAATCACAACCTCAGGGTAGATTTCCTGAAGCACCACCCTGCCTACAGGTGCTTTTGGGCCATGCTCCTCCAGTATCCTATGTTGTTTTGTTTTGTTTCCCTTCAGAACATTTCAGTCTCTTTATGTTTCCTCTGCTAGACTGTCAGCGTAGCGTGTGTCTGTTTTCCTCACCACGGTATTCTCTTGGCAGGTTGTAGATACTCAGTCTATACTTGGTGAAAGAAGTAAGCAGTTGAATAAATAAGTCTGGAGCTTGTGAGGCAGGTTGTGGCTGAAAGTTCACATTCACACTTGGATAGCATCTTCGTGGGCCAAACCCGAGCACGGTGCTCCATGTTCCCTTGCAGCACCAGTCTGCCTGACTACCTGTACTTCCAAAACAACCCTCCAGGGCGGCCAGTAGGAGTAATAGGACCCACTGCTCTTCCCTGGAGTCCCACCCAGACACCCACTCTTTCTAGCTTGATTTTGCAATGAACTCAGATGGCTTTTGCACCTATTACATGTTTTGAGCAAGAAAAATAGGTGATTTGGGAGTTTTAGTGAAGGATGAAATAGAATGTTTTGGAATCTTAAGAATCTCAGTTTTGAATTTTGTTTTATACTTTTCATTTTCACATAATTTCACAAATGAATACGTCAGTGGACTCAAAGATTATTGCAGAATCCAGCTATCCAGTTCATATTAGAAGCATAGGCATTCAAAATGCTAGAATGTACAAATATAGTGAAAGTTGACCCTACATTTTATCAAGAATCACTTGTGTGATTTTTCTATTAACTATTCAATGAAATGTCACTCCTCAGGCTGACTCCTAGCCAGAGTGCGTTACATTTAGTTCAAGCTCTGTGATATTCAATTTGGTTAGCATTGTCTTTAAATACAAAACAACTGGTTTTGAAATCTGAATTTGTTTAACACTCAATAACCAAACTGAAGAGGCAGGCCACTGCTATTTGCTATGCATGGGATATCTATACTCAATGATAAATCTTGGTTTAAACTTTAATGTGACACTTCATAAATAGATAGGGAAAACTGCATAGTTATCCTACACACGTGTATTTGCCTGAACAATAGTTTAACACATGCAACCTGGCTGCAATCTGTACAAAGAATATCGCTAGAATTTTAATGTGACATCCCATGGATGGAAGAGTAACCATTATAATGTTGTTAAGACTGTAGTTGTCCCCTGTCAGTTGAAAAACAATTCTAATTAGGCCAATGGTAATCTTGTGTACAAATTATCTACAAAAAAGGGAAACTGAATATCCTATCCTATATTTAGCTCACCTAAGAGTACTGCCTTTTGAAATGTGGGCTAGAGTCAATGTGTGGCTGATTTGATGTGTTCTTTTCTAAAAAAGAAAAAAAAAGTATTACTACATTAATGATTGTTCACTATTATCATAAACAATATGGCAAGATGGTAAGATTATTTTTTTATGTTGTGCAAATATTTTTTGTTGCATAGAGTCTTCTATTTTCATCTCTACATACCCCTTACTCTTCTGGTAACAGAAATGAATGCTCTGGCTATTGTGGTGGGTATTGACCTGGCCAGAGGGTAGAGTCTATTCAGAATTTTTCAGCGTTAGCCCATGTGAATGATCCAGGTGATAGGCAGGTGATCAAGACTGAGGCAATCTGATTCCAGTATGGGGACTATTCAAGGTCAAGTTGTGGAAAGTGAGACTTTCCTTCTCTAGTCATAAAATCTAGGGTGAGAGCCAGATAAACCTAGGGCTATGTCTTTTGCCACATGAAAAAGATGATCAGAAGAAAGGAAGCTGACACAAAGATTCAAGAGGTGGAACATCAAACCAAAGAGGTCTCAGTCCTTGGTTTCAGGCCCAGAAGTCAGGAACACTTCTGCCTTTTCAGCAGATGGGTTATATGAGCCAGTAAATTTCCCATTCTCCACTTTAGCTGGTTCACATGGGGATTCGGTCACTTGAAACAGGAAAAGTTATGACTGATACATCACATTAATAAGGCAACAACTCAATAAAATAATGGAGAGGCCACTACATTCAGTATCCTTAAATCTAAATACATATGAAATGGCTTTCACCATCACTCTGCTTCTTTCAAATAAGTGGATTTTCCTAAAAGGCAAAAGGAAAAACAACTGTTCAAAAGACCTCAATGAAGCACTCAAATAATTGTTGCCATTCCTAATTATGAGTATTTTAATTAAAAAAAAACCCAGCATTTAAAAACCACATTTTTTTTTCAACCTAATTTCTAAAAAGGACCTCCCTAGTAGGCAATTAGGACTGTCAAAGATAAATATTAAACTGTTGATGTAAAGCGGAATTTACATCTGAATATTCTGCTGCGAGTTGCCAGAAGCATTTGTCATGATGTTTTTCGAGTCCTATCACCCTGAAGCAGCAGTGTCATCTGTCTTTGCTCGTAGCGATTTCCATGCAGCAACATTAAGAACAAACTTAATTGACAGTCAGTAGGAACCCAAGGGCAGCACACATGATCAATTATCTAAATATGCTGGCGGTTACCAAAGAGAATGGAGTTCATGAATCTCATATAACAAGGTTTTTATGTAAAGAGATTTTTGTTCTTTGGTGGCATAGATATATCACCTGAACCGGAGTTATTTTTATTTCAAATATACATTAAATGCAAGTTCAATACGCTTTCCCCCATTTGAAACCTTGAGAACTTTACCAGGGTGCAAACTAATCCTAAATAGAATTATCAATATTAAGACTGATAGATAGTTCCTATCTGTCAGCTTTTTTCTGAGGATTACTCTTTTGATGGAAGATTCCTGAAGGCCCCATCTTTCAACCATTTGCACAGGTTGTCACTGTACTGTGACAAATACATTTTGGGAAAGGAAAAGGACTCTGTGGCGATTGGATTCTGGGCATCATTTGTTCAAGATTCAAAATTATTGGATATCATATCAAGTCTTTGCTTTAGGAAGTCATTTGTAAAAGAGATAATTAATTTGTTTTATCAAAGGGAGTCATTTTGGGGAAAAACGGTTGATATGTCTGAGAAGAGCTTGTACTATACATGAAGAATTCTGAATACTCAGTTATATACTGTGGTTGAGAAGGCAGGCTTTGGGGTTAGGAGTCAGACAGATTTGGGTTTGAATCTCAACTCTGCGTTTTGCCAGCTGTGTAACCTTAGGCAAGTTTCTTAACTCCTCAATTTCTCATTTGTAAACTGAGCAATGGGAGTATTTCACTCATAGGATTATTCTGAAGTAATGTTTGATAAGGAGATAATGTTTGGAAAGGGCTGAGAACAGAACTGAACACAGAGTAAACAAGCATTCAGTACTTTGTGTTTAAGAATATTTTCATGGGGGCGCCTGGGTGGCTCAGTCGGTTAAGCGGCCGACTTCGGCTCAGGTCATGATCTCGCGGTCTGTGAGTTCGAGCCCCACATTGGGCTCTGTGCTGGCAGCTCAGAGCCTGGAGCCTGTTTCAGATTCTGTGTCTTCCTCTCTCTGACCCTCCCCCGTTCACGCTCTGTCTCTCTCTGTCTCAAAAATAAATAAACGTTAAAAAAATTTTTTTAAAAAAGAATATTTTCATGGTTTTTCTCCAACATTAAGTCTACATTGATGTATGTATCCTAGTAAGAACTGGTTCCTATGAATTGTTAAAAGATTTCTTGAATATGCAAATTCTATAAAATCTGACAACAGTTTAGCAAGGCTTAATTTGTATATATCCTAGTAAAACGTCCTCTTTTCATTATCATTGTTTGGTGAGGTCTCAGAGGTGGTGATAAACTAGAATTTCTGACAGTCTAACAAAACTATTGCTCGATGAAAAGTGGACATCTTTATTTTAATTTTAAATTATTATTTTTTAATATTTCTATCTTTATGTACTTATGTTTTCATGAATTGATTCTTATACCTATTATATGTTAGGCACTGTAGTGGGTAATATTGCACGTACCTTGTCCCAAAGAGTTGATACAATCTGTGAGAGTTGTTGAGTCAGGCATACATAGCTACAGTAAAAGTCAATAGAAGAAAAATGAAAAGTGCTATGGAAGTTTAAGATCAGGAAAGATTTATCTCCAGCTGTGGGTATGAGAAAATGATTCATTTTTTCTGGAGTATTCCTTAAATCTGTTTAAACATTAGAATCATCTGGAGAGGTTTAAAAACCACCACCACCACCACCAAAAATAGTATCTGTACCCTCCCCAGACCAATTAAATCAGAAGCTCTGGAAATGGATCCCAGGCATAGGTGATTTTAAAACTCTCCCCAGGTGATTATAATATCTAACTACTTTTGAGAATAGCTTTCCTATAAGTAGAAGCAATAGCTTAGCTGATACGAAGAGGGGTAGGTGGGAATTCCAGGTGGAGACATTAATGCCCACAAATCAACAATGAGACAGAGTGGAGCACACTGGAGAACGGTGAGTGGCATGGTCTGGTTGGGGTGTAAGGAATGTTCATGCTTAAAGGCCGTGTTGGGACCAGATTATAGGGAAATATGAATTCAATATAAAGGCATTTAGCTGATATTTGTAAGACAACGAAGAACTATAGTGACATGATCAGATTTGTTCTTTAGGGAGAGCATGTGAGTAATCTGTGATATCTGTCATCCTGTTGGTCATCTGTTTGTTTTAGCATTCATTCTCATCTTCTCCCTGGTAGAAATATTACTGCATTTAGGTATTATGCACTCCTCACATAACTTGGGAGAAGATGGTTCTACCTGCCTTCTCCTCCTGGAATGGAGTTTTGCTAACAAGTAATGCATAGCTTTCACCTGGCTACTGTTTATTCTCCAAAGGCAGGGTTGGGAGTGAAATTGTCCCAGTCACATGGCAAGGAAGGATTTCTATTCCAAAGGAACCATGGTTTCTTCATCTTGCTGGAACAAGGAGTATTGTCTAAGCATCTGATGATCACAAAGAAAAGCAGAGTTAGGATGAAACAGTAGAGCACAGAAAATGAAAGAATTTGAATCCTTACTAATATAACTGGGCTCTTGATTAGATTCTCCTCCACTCTTTTTCCCTCTCCACACTGCCCCCAGAACTGCAGTTATGTAAGGTAATGATTTCCTTATGGTTTATGTCCATTTGAGACACAGTTTCTGTTAAATAGCCAGAATCACCCACCCTGATTCAACAGAGTTTGGGTAGAGGGAGAGTAACTGGCTCAAGGTTTTTTCTTTTATGTTTGTTTTAATTAAATTAATTAATTAATTTTTTAATTTACATCCAAATTAGTTAGCATATAGTGCAATAATGATTTCAGGAGTAGATTCCAGTGATTCATCCCCTATGTATAAGACCCAATATCATCCCAGCAAGTGTCTTCCTTAATGCCCCTTACCCATTTGGCCCATCCCTCCACCCACAACCCCAATGAGCAACCCTCAGTTTGTTGTATTTAAGAGTTTCTTATGTTTTGTCCCTCTGTTTGTTTTTATACTGTTTTTACTTCCCTTCCCTTATGTTCATCTGTTTTGTATCATAAATTCCTCATATAAATGAAGTCATGTGATATTTGTCTTTCTCTGACTAACTTTGCTTGACATAATACCCTCTAGTTCCATCAACGTAGTTGCAAATGGCAAGATTTCATTCTTTTTGATTGCCAAATAATACTCCATTGTGTGTGTGTATATATAGTGTGTGTATATATAGTGTGTGTATATATAATGTGTGTATATATAGTGTGTGTATATATAGTGTGTGTATATATAGTG